>NW_019392822.1:0-85772 GCF_000648675.2 Cimex lectularius | reverse complement strand
AGAGGTCGGGTGTAAAATCTTCATCCCAGCTCATATAAATCGGTAAAGCATAAAGAAGACAGAGGTCGGGTGTAAAATCTTCATCCCAATTCGTATAAATCGGTAGAACATGAACAAGAGCCCGGTTATAAAATCTTCATCCCAACATATATAAATCAGTGAAACATAAAGAAGAAAGAGCTCATGTGTACAATCTTCATCCCAGCTCATATAGATCGGTAAAACTTGAAGAAGAACTCGGGTGTACAATCTTCATACCAGCTCATATAAATCGGTAAAGCATAAAGAGGACAGAGGTCGAGTGTAAAATCTTCATCTCAGCTCATATAGATCGGTAAAGCATAAAGAAGACAGAGGTTGGGTGTAAAATCTTCATCCCAGCTCATATAAATCGGTCAAGCATAAAGAAGACAGAGGTCGGGTGTAAAATCTTCATCCCAACATATATAAATCAGTGAAACATAAAGAACGAAGAGCTCGTGTGTACATTCTTCATCCCAGCTCATATAGATCGGTAAAACTTGAAGAAGAACTCGGGTGTAAAATCTTCATCCCAGCTCATATAAATCGGTTAAGCATAAAAAAGACAGAGGTCGGGTGTAAAATCTTCATCCCAATTCGTATAAATCGGTAGAACATGAACAAGAGCCCGGTTATAAAATCTTCATCCCAACATATATAAATCAGTGAAACATAAAGAAGAAAGAGCTCGTGTGTACAATCTTCATCCCAGCTCATACAAATCCGTAAAACATAAAGAAGACAGAGCCCGGATATAAAATCAACAAGTGCTCGGGAGTAAAATCGTCATCCTAACTCGTATAAATCAGTAAAACATAAAGAAGACAGAGGTCGGGTGTAAAATCTTCATCCCAATTCGTATAAATCGGTAGAACATGAACAAGAGCCCGGATATAAAATCTTCATCCCAACATATATAAATTGGTAAAACATAAACCAATGCTCGGGAGTAAAATCGTCATCCTAACTCGTATAAATCAGTAAAACATAAAGAAGAAAGGGCTCGGGAGTAAAATCTTCATCCCAGCTCATATAAATCGGTAAAACATAAAGAAGATAGAGGTCGGGTGTAAAATCTTCATCCCAACTCATATAAACAGTAAAACATAAGAAGAGCTCGGGATGTTTAGATAGTTATCAAGTCTATGCTTGAGAGAGGAACTTAATCTTGTTTTCATTATTCTTTTTTATAGCATCGTCCTTAAAATGAGATTTTTAGTGTTTCAGTCCCGGCGAGGATTAATAGGTAATTATCAGGTGGTGGATGACCGGTTTTCGACGAAAGAGTTCGAATAATGCGATAGTTGGAAATCGGACATTTTCTAGCGGGATTGGTCTATATGAGTAACAAGAAAGACATTTTGGTCGGTATGGTGATAGGAAACATAGAAATGTGCGTTGACTATTGTTCTGAGGATTTCAGAATGGAAGGAGTCCCTTAGAGTTCAAGTCGTATGTCCAAATGCGGACCAGCTGGGCAATGTAAAGTTTTATTTTGTTTGTCAGTGTGAGTTTAGATCGTTTGTCGAGTAGCCGTTTGAACCCGATAAACCGTATGTTACAGTCTGTATGATTAAGTCGTGTACGGGAGTTCGATTTCAGTCGTTTGTCTAGGTTGAGTCCGAAGCATCGTGCACTGTTTGCACCCCTGTTGCATTGTCGAAGTATATATATTTTTGTGTGAATATTATATGTTAATTTTATTTCGTTAGATCTTTATCAAGAGTAAATATTGCGGTATCATCGACAAAGGTGAGAGTGCTAGTGTTAGGTAATAACTTAATACCATAGTAAGCCGGAGGTATAAATTGAGCCAAACTGAGAAGGGAAGACACTGCCCTCTGAGGCACCTGCTAGAAATGATGTTTAGGAAATAATTAAGTTTTATCGGATACTTTGAAGTAACGCTCTTAGGACAAGGTAATAGGTTGCTTCCACAATAGTCCAGAGTGCCTTACCCGGTCAAAGGCTTGGTGTTTATGCAATAACAAACAAAAGCAATGTTGCTTTATTCATGGAAGGTGGAAATAACGTCTATACGAGGTGCTTGTTAGACAGTTGAGTGGCAACTCCAATTAATTAATGGGGAATTGCGTTAGTAGAACTTTACTTAAGTACGCGTATCAATTAGGGCTTTTCAAGTATTTTACCAATAATGTGAAAAAAAAGCTGATGGGTGTCTGGTCTCACTGAAGTTTAATTTAACTCCTTGTCTGTTTGATTGTTTAGGCAAAATTTAAGGAATAATCATTACAACTCTTGAAAGAGAAAAGAAAACTTAAAAATTAATGTATTTTCATACGATTATACGATGTGCTCTTTGACCAAAAAAATATTTTAAAAATTGTAAAAAGGCCGTAAAATACTGAATATAGTCAAATTTAATTTTTATAGACTTGAAACATTTTATAAAAATGTTTCAAAGGAATCATTGTCCCTATTCTATAATTGTATTTGTATTTGTAATTGTAATTCTATAAGTTACTATTGATTGATACACCAGAAGCTTTTAGCCTTAGGATTGTATTGAAAGGCAGAAATCCTGAGCCAAGCGAGAAAAAAAACACGAAAATCTACCTCCGAAATGAAAAAGAATTTGTAAAATATTTATGAAAAATCTGAAGTATTTTGAAAAGAAAATAAGTAGATTATTTGAAAATCGTAAAAGCACAAAGCTATTATTCAATATTTTCTCTAAAAATACTTCCACCGCTCGGATCTTTTTTCTTTAAAACCATTAAGTGCAGAAAAGCTCGAAGAAAATTGTAAGAAAATAACTGTTCACACGCCTTATAGCAGTTTCTTTTGATGCCATGAAGTCTAACC
Source organism: Cimex lectularius (assembly GCF_000648675.2). Classification (NCBI taxonomy): domain Eukaryota; kingdom Metazoa; phylum Arthropoda; class Insecta; order Hemiptera; family Cimicidae; genus Cimex; species Cimex lectularius. The sequence goes on along the minus strand of NW_019392822.1, from coordinate 82,925 downwards.
TCAATAATGTTTTTAAAAATTTTCCAGCGCTCAGATTCTTTTCTTAAAATGAAAGATGATTAGATGCACAATAGCCTGAAGAATATGTTAAGTGATGGAAAACAACTTTTTTAACTGTCTTTCAGTCTAGTCAGTTCTTAATGACTATGGCAACAAATTTTCCTTAAAGACCAGTTTTAAATACTCTTACTTAAAATATCAACTCATCCCAGAAAATGATGAAATAAATCAAAGAAAGATTTTTATTTTTACACTACTACATAGTGCACCTGGATATGGTCTGATTCCTCTCAAATATTGTCTGACTGGTTAGTTGTAACAGTACATACGTAATTATCTTCAATGTAATATAAATGTTTATTAAATCCATTATATTTAGTGGTCTATGGACCAAATTACTTCTTTCAATTACTTATTCTTTTTATGCAAGGTTTTGGTTGGAATGAAAAAGTCTGTGTCACGAGCAGGATTCGAACCCACATCCTTCGGCTCAATACGCCGCTGCTCTAACCACGAGCTATCGTGACACTTAAAATGTTTATGTCAACAATGCACTACGTACTACTATGTAAGACGTCGGTGTAATTAAATAATAAATAATTGAAAAGGCAAAATAATAAATCATTTTAACAATCGGCTTTGGCGATAAACATGTGTACTTAAAATACTCCGACTTTGAAGCTGAATGTCCTAGTACGTTCTTATTTATCGAATCGGGTTTTTCTCTATTTTTTTCCGCCACTTGTACTGCCAACAAAGAAAATAAAGTAAAAAGCCAATGTAACAGAATCATATGTATTTAGTTGAAGGTCATAAAATACCGGTGCCTTTCGCATTTCAATTTAAAAGAGTCAGAATATGCATATTGTATGTTGTAATAATGATGATGTTAATAAATGTCGATTTATCGACGAGCTCGAGACACCGTTTATCAATTTTCGTGAGCTAGACCGCCCCAAAATAATATCATTCTTTATCGGCACCTCGATCATGTTCAAACCATATAAATTAATCCACAAGTATTCTGTCGTAATTTTCATTTCCTAAAGCGAACCTATCTACCCTACTTGTTTATCGGCCGTTTTTCTGTGATGTCCAAAATACTTGAAAGCCCCGTTTTAAAGCGGGGAACACATTTACCCGATGCAACGCTACCCGATGCTACCCGACGCCTTGTCACGTTTTAGTAGGGTGTGCATACCTATGCGACGTCATGCGCACGCCACGTACAGTCCACAGTGTGTAGCACAAATCAGTATCAAAATCGCAACGCCTCTTTTGTTCTTAATGCATTATTTTGAGCAAAACCTTGAAATAAATTGTTAGTTACATTTTATGAGCACAACCAAAGTCCATTTTTCCATAACATTGTATTCCCCAGTGTACATCTGCCCGATGCTTTGCAACGCTACCCTACTCTACGCTCTGCGATCCCCACTGTCCAGATTTTCGTCGGGTTGCATCGAGTACAGTCGAAAACAAAAAAACCGGACACTCATATTTTTATTCAATCTACATGTATTATTGTAGTTATATTGATTATAACATATTTATTTTAATATAACCCAAATTAATCGAGATCAAAAATTCACTAGTTTTTTTTTAAATTAATTTCAATGGTTTGGTAGAAAATTAATCAAAACACCGAAATACCACTTTTTGAAATAATGAACTTAACTAATAATTTATTACACGGTTTTGCTCATAAAATTTAACTAACAATTTATCTCATGGTTTTGCTCATAAATTACACCATTTTCGTCGAGTAGCTTCAGAACAGGACACTCATATTTTTTGTAGTTTATTTCAAACTATGTATATGTAATTTTGTCGTCATATTAATTACAACAGTCCTATTTTAATTTAAACCAAATTAAACGAGATCAAAAATTCATAAGTTTTTATACAAATTATTTAATTATGATAGTTAGGAAGAAAATTTATCAAAACACCGGAATAAGTTTATTTAAAACAATTAAATTTAACTAACAATGTGTTACATGGTTTTGCTCAAAATAATGCATTAAGAACAAAAGAGGCGTTGCGATTATGATACTGATTTGTGATACACGCTGTGTGACTGTATGTGGCGTGCGCTTGACGTCGCATAGATGTGCACACCCTACCAAAATGAGACAAGGCGTCGCATAGCGTGGCATCGGTAAGTGTGTTCCCCGCTTAAATGGTTTAAAACCGTGTTCAATCATTCCTTCTCATCATTTCACTATACAAGGCTTCATCGCTTTCTGGTCTATGGTATGGCACCCAGGCATCCTCTACAAAATTAAATTCCTTTCTGTCCGCTTCCTACCCACTACTTATTATCTTAGCCTGAAATCCTATCCAACAGATGCTTCAAATTAAGGTGCTGCAACGAGTACTCAGATGTCAAATATTCCAGCTGCTGACTTTTCTGTATCACATATGCCGATGTTTTAAGCACATTTGTCTTCTAATCCGAATCCCATCAGAGCAACCTCCAGCATCCAAGAACACATTCATTTTATCAAAAATTAATGGAAAAAGTGGAGGACGGAACTGAATTCTCATGTACCCAGTGTACATTTCCTATTTGCTTACTTTAAACTACTTAATACTTCAAAAAGGATTAAAAGATTCACAGATAAACATATTAAGACAGACAGCATTAAGCCAGACAGCATTAAGCCAGACAGCCAAGTAGCCCTGAAGTCGTTAAATGTTTACACAGGGGAGAATTCTTGGTCCCATCTTTTATATCATTTACACTGCTAACCTAGCTATCCACCCTAATAACATCGTCACCGTCTTGTGGACTATCCTGCAATTTTGTGTGTGAATGCATACAAAATAAATAAATTAGAAAAATATATGTATACATACATACTTAATATTATACGTATGTAATATTGACAACTACAGGCGAATAAATTATTATTTTAAAAATCATCTGCAATACCCGATAAACCGATGAAACCGAACGTTTTAATGATTCACGACTATGTGATGAAACACATAAGTCATTCAATAAATCAATATTTTGTTTTTCTTGCTAACATAGCCTATCATAATTAACATTTCAAAAACTGTGACCAACTTTTTAACAGTTTAACTTTTCTTATTAACCTGACTGAAAGAACAACGTGTTTTTTTTATTTATTCACAAATGTGTTTAATTAGTTTTTTAATTTTTAATAATTTTTAACAAATAAGTACAGCTATACGGTTCGAAGCTTAAACGATAAAAAGAGAAAGCTTTTTCTATTTTTCTATTCTACCCCCATGGTCTTCCTACCCGGTTGCTTTACCTACCAGACGCATTTCATCATCTTCCGTCCTTGTATTATTTTGTTAGTCCCTTTGTACGTCTGTAACATGTTAAAGTGGAGTGTCAGTAGTTGTTTAAATCTTTGTTCTAGAGAGATTGATTTTGCCGAAAACGAGCCACAAATCAGAATATTTCACAATAATCATATTATTGAGCTATATGTCTTAACACGCAGTCCATACCAAAAATCTATTATATTATGTAACATAATTAGACAGAACATAATAAATCATAAGCTATGTTTAAATTTACTAATTTCGTGGTCCGCTTGACCAATTAAACATTACAATTAATTAAGGTTTTTAGTTGAGATGAAAAAAAGTTAATGGCACGAGAGGGATTCGAACCCACGACCTTCGGCTAGATACGCCGCTGCTCTACCACCTGAGCTATCGTGACCTCGATCCACTCGGACATCAACTCCCCATCTCAACCCCACCTTATGAGTTTTCCCTCCTTTTGCCATTTTTCAAAAATCATGAAATCGGTTTGGATTCTCGACGACAATTGAAATGTTGCTATGTTTAAACGTAATTTTCGTACTTTTAAACTCTCACAAGGTGCAAGCACAGAAATAAAAGGGCAATTTTTTACAGACATTTAGGCCCCGTTGCACCAATCACGGTTCCATACAAAAAGCATAAAGAAGGAACTAGTTCAGCTGGTTGGACTTTTTTACCTTACCCAAAAAGCTTTTCAACCTTCAGAAATGCAGTACATCGTCGAAAACCTTCCCAAAAAGAAAGCTCCATCTGACCTTATAACTCCTGAAATCCTTCTAACCCTTCCTAAAAAAGCAATCTTCTTTCTAACCTATATAATGCTGTGCTAAGAACTATTCACTTTCATTTACAATGGAAGAACCTAACCATTATCTACTTCTACTAGGAAAAATCCTCGAGAAGCTCCTTCTGAAAAGAATCCTCCCCGTCTTAGAATAACAAAACATTATTTCATCTCATCAGTTTGGCTTTCGTAATCACCACTCCACAATCTAGCAAAGCCCACCTTGTTATATAGGCACTCTTCCTATCTTGAGCTGGAACAGTACAGCTCGGGTGGTTCCTTGATGTGGCTCATGCCCTTGATAGGGTCTGGAATCCGAGATTGCTGTGGAAGGTCAAGTGTTTCTTCTACATCTACTTCCTCATATTCTGATCATACTTGACTGTCGGCTTCTTTCAGGTCAGCCAGGGAACATCTTTCTGTGACTTCTATCCTGTTAAGGCTGGAGTCCCACAGAGTACTATCCTCGGTCCCATCCTTTATTCAACCTGACTTTCACACTTTTGCGGATGATACTGCTTTCCCCCGTCCTCTCCCATCACACAAGCTCACCTAATCAACAGAACCTTGGTTGAAAAAGTCGCGAATAAAAATTAATGTAGATAAAAGCCAACTTTTACCATCCGACGTTAAATAATGCCACCACTATACCTACATCATGTATATGTTCCTACAGTTAAGGACGTCCGCTACTTCGGGCTGTATACCGATAAAAGATTGACTTGAAACTCACGTACAAGACTAAAAAAGGAACTGCCTAGACGATACAAAACACTCTCGCGTCTTCTAAACAGACGATCAAAAATGACGCTTCACAACAAACGAGATATTCGAGACGTAAATTAAACCCATTTGAACATATTGGAACTGTGAGTTTCAACCAACACCGACTATCATCGCATCCAGATTTCCCAATCCAAAATCCCCCGAAAAATAGTAAACTTCCACATATCTAGTCACACAATCCATAATGGCCTTAAAATTTCTTTTATAAAGATGACATAAAGTGCAGATGCATAAAATTTCACAACTCCCTTTCATTTCACCACAATCCCATAATTTTAGGAAATTACAGCGGCAGAGGCCTCGTGACCTGTTTGGCAGCGAGACATAGCACGTAGACCCTCCTTGAAGTGGGAGATTCTTCATACCCTAGTACTAGATTTTCTTTTACTTAAAAATAATAATAAATTTTACTACAAGTGTAAAAATAAATACTGTTGTAAAAAATTTAATAATTTTAACCAAATTCGGAGAAGAGGTTGCATCATCGGTACGAGACCGCCGTTTTACTGAACCTAGTTCAACGTCAAGTTAGTTTAGTCTCTTTGTACGGTTTTAACTAGGATTATGAAATAATCGTCGGTTAACTCTGAACTAGGCGTTTAACTAGCGTTTAACCCACGCCCAAAGTTCAACCAGGTTCATCATTCGGTTCAAGATAAATTGAAAAATGGCAATAAGTGAGTTTAACTCGGTTTAGTACTGAATTGAGTTTAAACCAAGTTGGTGCAACGGGCCCTTAAAGGGATGGTTAGGGGCCCCAACCATCCCTAACCATGCCTAAATCAACCAGGTTTATCATTGGAATTCGGTTCAAGATAAATTGAAAAAACGGCTATTTGTGAGTTTGTGAGTTGAACGCGGTTTAGTACTGAACTGAGTTTAAACCAAGTTGATGCAACGGGGCCTTAATGTTTAAAAAGGATTTTTTTTTTAATTATAATTGAATTTTCATGTTGTTTAATGTAATATTTATTTATTCATCCATTTAAATATTATTTATATATTATTTTTAGTACTGCATGTATTAGGTCATCATCGTACACGCGAAGGTTAAAAATATATGTTGTTGAAGTGATTATTTTTATTTCGAATATAGGAAAGAGGTTTTCTTGTAACTGCTTTTCTGTCTTTATGTAATGATCATGTTAATGTATTAACCAAGATTCTTATGTCTTGAGGCCTGAGGTTCTTTTTAGCCTCGTATAATGGCCGAAAGCTTGGCAATAAAATTGTCTGATTATGCTTAGACCATTGTTAGAATATAAATTACAATTTGAAACTTGAAATTTAGTAGCTGTAAACGCGTCTCGGTTCAGCGCAGGCGTAACTCTCAAAATAACTACTGCCAACTAGAAATATAGGGAAAATGATTGGGGGAGTCAGTCGGTTCGTATTCAAGGCCTGAAATAATCATTTAAATGACATTCGTTTTCTTTCTCCTACCGAGCAGTCCCTTACGATTTGCTTAATCAGTACACACGTAAAAACAAAACAAAATGACAAGACTGAATAAACGATAGGAAATTTCAAATTGAACTTAGGGTCTTAGTGCAACGAGGAAAACAGATTTTTACACCCTTTACACTTATCGATGGTAATTTATTACGAATATCTTAATATAACATGGGCGATGTGTACTTGCTCCACTACAGTAATCGAAACTCGACCTTCCACCCGTATTTATTTATGTTAAAAAGGAGGCTTTTCTGAGTGCCTTTAGGCTCCTGTGATACAAGGAAATAAAGCCAGTTCTAAGGAGGAGCCATCCCAAAATTCTAGAAAGAATTAAAATGAATGAGATGGCTATAACGGTACCTGACGAAATGAAAGAAAAACTCAACTTTGACAGACTCTTCGAAGTGGTCATATATATTAATAGAGTCCTTTGGAGGAAAACCCCGTTTCAGGAAGGGGTCCTAATACGGTACACAGATTGATCAAAGAATGAACAGCGAGTAGGTGTAGAGATAAAAAGGCCGAACTATACCGTAGCAAAGCACCTTGGATTAATCCCAACAATTTTCCAAGCTGAGGTCCAAGCAATACAACTCTGTGCTCAGGAGTTAATAAAAAAAAATGAAATGTGCACAGATTTGCATACTCTCGGACAGTCAAGCCGGGAACACACTTACCCGATGTTACCCGACGCCTTGTCACGTTTTGGTAGGATGTGCACATCTATGCGACGTCATGCGCACTCCACGTACAGTCACACAGCGTGTATCACAAATCAGTATCACAATCGCAACGCCTCTTTTGTTCTTAATGCACTATTTTGAGCAAAATAAGCATATAATAAATTGTTAGTTAAATTTAATTGTTTTAAATAAAGTTATTCCGGTGTTTTGATAAATTTTCTGCCTGACCTTCATAATTAAATAATTTTTATAAAACTCATGAATTTTTGATCTCGGTTAATTTGGTTTATATTAAAATAAGTATGTTGTAATTAATAAAAAAGGTAATACATGTAGTTTGAATAAAAATATGAGTGTCCGGTTCTTTTGTCGTCGACTGTACTCGATGCTTCCTGACGAAAATCTGGACAGTGGGGATCGCAGATCGTAGAGTAGGGTAGCGTTCATGCCATCGGGCAGATTTGCACGGGGGTAATTCAATCTTATGGAAAAATGAACTTTGGATTTGTGTCGGGTAGCATCGGGTAGCGTCGCATAGCGTTGCATCGGGTAAGTGTATTCCCGGCTTCAGGCAGGTATACACTTACTACTAACTAAATGGGTGAGTTTCAACTCCAAACTTGTCTGGGAGTGCCTAAATTGCGTAAAGTCTGGGAAAACGAAACAATATTACTTTAAAAAAAGTTTCCGGACATTATGATATAAATGGAAATTAACAGGCTGACCAGCTAGTCGAAAAAGGAGCAGCCCTCTCAAAAATGAGACCAGAACGAAAACTAGGTGCACTGGAATGTGTGCTTACGTTGAAACTGAAAAAATGGTCTGAGCAATAATAGCGCTGGACAAAAGCACCAGGTATGAGGCAAGCAAAGAGATTTATAAATTTCTCCAAAAAGAAGGCGATGAATTCCTCTCTCTCTCTCTCTCACACACACACACACACACAACACACATACACTCAGCAAGCAGGATTTTTGTGAGAAATTATATGCCTCCATTCTGGCCACTACCCTCTTAACTACCACCAAAATTGTTAGTTGAATTTAATTGTTTTAAGCAAACTTATTCCGGTGTTTTGATAAATTTTCTGCCTAACCATCATAATTAAATAATTTTTATAAAACTCATGAATTTTTGATCTCGGTTAATTTGATTTATATTAAAATAAGTATGTTGTAATTAATATAAAGATAATAATACATGTAGTTTGAATAAAAATATGAGTGTCCGGTTCTTTTGTCGTCGACTGTACTCGATGCTACCCGACGAAAATCTGGACAGTGGGATCGCAGAGCGTAGAGTAAGGTAGCGTTGCATAGCATCGGGCAGACGTGCACGGGGGTAATCAGTAACAATCTTATGGAAAAATGGATGGACAAAGCGGAGACAGATACATGCCGAATCTGTCAGGAGGAACCTGAGACACCGGCACGTATCCTTGTGAATGTGAACCATTAGCCCAGTTACGTTACAACCACTTCGGTAAGGCAAGTCTCACACCAAAAAAGTGTACGAAGAGGCACCGAGGACTTTCCAAGGTGTGGCTGTAGAGTTTATAGGGGTTCTGCAATAGATCTATATAGGTCATGGTGGAGGAAAAGATTTTTAAAATCCTTATTCAACCTCCTGATTTTTGGCTATTGAGCCAGAGGGCCAAAGTTATCATCAATTGTCTGGCCTTACCCCACTATAATTGTTTGCGAATATTTTAATTGAATTTTATTTTTGTTTTTGGTTTTGTACTTTGAACAGAACTTGTTCCAAGAACTCCATTGCAGAAACAAACCCATGAGATTTCCCTCACTTTACAAGGCAAAAGTTTCGAAAGACAACTGGCAAATTACATTTACCAATGCGATTTCGTGGAAAAGTTAAATTAATCAGTCCCCCGGTCTCGGGGAATCGTCAAATAACAGGAAGAAACTGGTGAAGCTTGTGAATATCGATCGAATTGCGGATGTTTTGGAACTCGCCTTGAATTAACTATTTAATTAACTTGGCACCGTCTTGTCATCGTGGTCTTGAATGAGCGGGAATGTTCAATCTTATAACTAAACGCTCATGAAGGACAGAAATAGATTTTTTATGTCAAAAGTCAAGACGGCACCGCTTTGTAACCTCAGAAAAAAAGTTCATCTCCTACCAGTCTTCATGGCCGACTACCAACTTCATGAATGCTTACAAGATAGACTTCTAACTTTATATGTCGCTAAACCTTTTACTTTGCAAAAAACTCCTTGATTTTACCTTACGCCTTCAATCCTTCAACTCCCAAAAATTGCCATAGTTTTCCCAACCACCCTTTATAATGATAACTATATAGTACCACTCACTTCCCGATGCCATAATAGATGGCCATATTTCATCGGTTTACTGTCAATTCTAGTAAACCCCTTGAAAAACTCGTCTGTAAAAATCTTCTAATAAATGACCTGACCATCAATTTGGATTTAGGCGTTAGTATTCCACTGTACAACAGTGCCATCATGTTGTGAACATAATCCTCCCTTGAGAAGAAAGAATGCTGTCGGAGGTCTTCCTCTATGTCGAAGGTTCGATCGAGTCTGGCACCTGGAATATAGATGCTCAAAAGCCCTTCCAACCCCATCCACATCCTTATGTCCTACTTGGTGGAAAGGAAAAAAAATCACTTTTGCGGTGTGGGCTGCATGAACTAGTGTAAACCTCTAGGCCGTCTAGAGAAGTTGGGGCCATATCAGGGATTGCTTTGGAAAGGAAAACTGATGGGAGAAAACTTGAGGTGTTCGCTGGGCTAGGTCGGTACAAAGGAGAGGATTAAAACGGAGGTTAGCTCGAGAGGTGGTTTTTTTAGTAGATCTTAACATCACAGGACATCTTAACAACTTAACAGCACAGGAAGGAACAACTGGGAAAGGAAATTAAGAGAGGTTGAGAATGGGTCTAAATGGATCAAAGTGCTTGAGGACTCGTCTATATTAATGCCTCTCTGTATTCTTCAATGATTATTTGAGATTTTAGAATCTTGGACAATGGTTAATTCTAACAAATGTACAATTTCGGTGGGTTTGACGATGCAATTGACTTTGGTGATTTCTTCATGGTTTATTATGTTTTCTGGTTGAACATTGAAAGGTAATCTATTCCCATAGTAAGCGAAATTTGATTTAGTTCACAGAATAGTTCGGCTGAGGAAATTATGTTGGGGTGTAATGTTTTTGATTTACAAAATGCGATAGAATTTCCTATATCCTGTAATATGTTTAATATAATGTAATGTAGGGTTTATATTTGATTTAAAATATTATGTTGTATACTTAAATCGATGTAATGGTTAATTCCCTAATTTCGTGGTCCGCTTGACCAATTACACATTACAATTAATTAAGGTTTTTAGTTGAGATAAAAAAGTCAATGGCACGAGCGGGATTCGAACCCACGATCTTCGGCTTGATACGCCGCTGCTCTACCACTTGAGCTATCGTGACCTCGATCCACTCGGACACCAACTTCCCATCTCAACAACACCTTTTGAATTTTCCCTCTTTTTTGTCATTTTTATCTCAACTGAAAACCTTAATTAATTGTAATGATTAATGTTTTCGTTTAGCTCCATTATATTTAGTGGTCTATTGGTCAAATTACTTCTTTCAATTAATTAACATTTTTATGTAGGGTTTTGGTTGAAATGAAAAAGTTAGTGTGACGAGCGGGATTCGTACGCACGACCTTCGGCTCAATATGCCGCTGCTCTAACCACTTGAGCTATGGACTTCAATTCACTCGGACACCCACTCCTCATCTCAACCTACAACCTTTCAAATTATATTTTTTATTATATTAGTCCATATATATTTAGCGGTCATAATTGACGTTTTAAATTAACCAAGATTTTAGATAAAAAGTATAATTATTTGAAGTAATTAAATATGAATTAATATAATAATCCCAGCATGTCTTACAAGAATATTATTTTACTTTTTACTAAATACTTATATCTCCTTGTAGAATTTGTGGAAAAACGTAGCATGTTGAGATTTTAATACTATGTCGCTTATTTTAATAACCCCATAATAATTATTTGTCTTCTTTCTGTTACAGAAAGCGCGGTTAGCAAGGATAAGGATAGCGAAAGCCTCGTCTGGAGCTGCGTTTGTGAACAAGAAGAAAGCAGCAGAAGCCAGGCTCGCAGCTCAAGAGTCTGGCCTCGAAATCGACGAAAACTACAAAGAAGAAGATATCTTCGAACTGCAACATCATCATCTCCTCCGGTGCCTCGAGAAAACTACGGTAGATATTTTTAATGTCGCTCCACTTTCTATTTGGATTTTAGTTTGTCACCATTAAAATTTTTTGGAGTTTTGTGGAAAGAGAGCCCAATAGCCCGAACCAACCGCAACCGATATAAAGGTGAAATCAATTTAGGGCTATAACTCCCGTCATCATCCCTAACAGTAAAAAACCGAAATTCCCGTTCAAATAACTCCGACAGATAGAGGTAAACATTTTGTAGGGTTCTTCCTAGGCTTTGTGGTCAGAAACGTGAATAAATTAATTATGCAAAGTAGCCGGTGTTGTCAAAATTTTTGTTATTTCACATCATGCCTCTGATTTATCAGAAAGGAGGACATAATGCTTTCTTCGTAAATTGGCTAGGATAAAGTAACTTGAGCCACTTCTCCGTCTATTTTGATCTACTAACCTGCTCATATCCTCGGTACAGCAGGCTTTAGATTACTGTTAAAAAATACAAAAATATATGAAAATTTAATATTATTGGTATTAATGTTTTAAAAACTGTAGAACAGTTAAGACAGAGACAAAATATCGTTGAACAGACCCAAGGGAAAATATCATTCCTTTCTGGATTAGAAGACATGTAGGGGTTAAGGATAACTTGGTTGAAATTAACGATGCAAGTACTTATGATACAATGAAGAATATTTTATGGAATACTAAAATGGTAAATGGCGAAAGGTAAAAGAAGTGTTGCAATGCCATGAATAACATAAAAGGGAAAGTTTCTTTGTCTAGAAAGGAAAAGCAAATCCAGCTGGTTCTTTGGGAAATGATATTTGAAATCAAGACATGCCTTTACAGTATGTCCAGCTTAGCAAATAGAGTCAAGAAAACAACAAAATATTTGAGAGAATTGCAAAATTTATACGAAATATTTTTAAATACTCGCGTACCTGCTGAGCTTATGTGAAGAAAACATCACCACATACACTCAGCAAACATGAAGTTCGAAAAGTGGTTTTTCACTCTTAACAGTTCAAGATCGAACGGCTAAGTGGGGTGGTTTAAGGGCTATAGAGGGAGCACAATCATCAAATTGGGAAATTTCAAAACTGCTAATTCTCCAATTTTGTTGTTTTTGCCATCCATCCAGAAACATCTTGGCTACATTATCCATGGGTTAAAATTTCAGCAGAGGTAGCAGCAATTTTTCTAAACACTTCACAAGGCAATCATGCTCCTTGGGCCAGTGTGGATGTACCCTTGCGCTACCTCTATAACACTCCGAGACTTTATAGAAGACATTGTTTTCAAATAAAAAAATAAATTTAAACACATAACAGGCCCAAAATCAGACATTCTTTGAAATCATCTTATTAAAGCATTCGATTATATGTTAAGCGATATTCAATTAAAAAGTCCACTTGCTTTCCGTCTTTTGAAACGTTTTCTAGAAGCAGCAATACCTGACGAAAACATAATAATTTTCTCCACTTATAGATCGTTAAGCTCTACCAAGTTCCATTTTGGAAGGATTTTTGAATAGATTGTTCAGTACTATCTATTCTTACGACTTAACCAAAAAGTCGAGCAAACCAAAACGAGCAAGGTAGCAAGCTTTACCCTTTACAAACATGAAACAGCAGTACTGAAAGAAAAACAGACTCACACCTGAAAAACGAACGTAACGGAACTAAAAAACTTGAAAAATCCAATCGACCGGAAACAAAAACAAGAAACTGCCGCGAACAGTTCTGAACTAAAAAAAAATTAAATAAACAAATAAACGTGAAACAAACACCCAAACTAAAACTAAAAATATCGAAATGCCGACAAAGAAAGAGGAATAGGTAAATGGAGAAGCTCAGACAAATGTCAAACTCGTGGGCAGTCTGCACGACAATGCTTCACACATATATTTAAAAATATTAATTAATCTTTTTATGAAAGATTTTTGGTTGAAATGAAAAAGTTAGTGCCACGTGCGGGATTCGAACCCACGACCGTCGGCTCAATACGCCGCTTCTCTAACCACTTAAGAGCATGACATGACATGACAACTTTTTCATTTCAACCCAAAACCTCACATAAAAAAATTAATTAATTGAAAGAAGAGATTAATTAATTGAAAGAAGTTATTTGGTCAATAGACCTCTAAATATAATGGATTTAAAATATGTTACGTATAACTGTAAGAAAAAAGCAATATGAGAACAAAAAAACAGGCCAGAAAATAAATTGATGTGCAAATTGTTTTAATTTTTCTTAGATGTGCAGCTTATTATTTGTGTGGTGATTAGGTGATTATTTGTACTATTGTTAATTAAGCGAATTGATAACACATGAAATCTAATGAATAAAAATTTCAACCGAAAATTTCCGAATGCATAAATGTTCTTTACACGTACTGTATTGCATAACACCATATATTTAAGGGCAGGCAAGACCAACCTTATAAAAATGGAGGAAAAACCTTCATATTTTTGCACTTTTTTTCTCAAAAATCATTGAATAGATTCGAATAAAATTTTTGATGCGTGCTGGAGAATGTGTGATGAACTGTCAACTAAATTTTCATACTTTAATGCCGGGAACACACCCGATGCAACGCTATGCGACCCAATGCTACCCGACTCCTTGTCTTGTTTTGGTGTAGGGTGTGCACATCTATGCGACGTCAAGCGCACGCCACGTACAGTCACACAGCGTGTATCACAAATCAGTATCAAAATCGCAACGCCTCTTTTGTTCTTAATGGACTATTTTGAGCAAAACCATGTAATAAATATTGTTAGTTACATTTTATGAGCACAACCATGTAATAAATTCTTAGGTAAATTTAATTGGTTTAAATAAAGTTTTTCCGGTGTTTTGATCAATTTTCTACCAAACCGTTAAAATTATTATTTTTTAATAAAAACTAATGAATTTTTGATCTCGTTTAATTTGGTTTATATTGAAATAAGAATGTTGTATTTAATATAACGGTAAAATTACATATACATAGTTTGAAATAAATTACAAAAAATATGAGTGTCCTGTTCTGACGCATCTCGACGAAAACGGTGTAATTGTATGAGAAAAACCATGAAATAAATTGTTAATTAAATTTTATGAGCAAAACCGTGTAATAAATTGTTAGTTAAATTCATTCTATCAAAAAATGGTATTCCGGTGTTTTGATCAATTTTCTACCAAGCCATTAAAATTTTTTTTTAAATAAAAACTAATGAATTTTTGATCTCGGTTAACTTGGTTTGTATTAAAATAAGTATGTTGTAATTAATGTAACGGCAATAATACATGTAGTTAGAATAAAAATATGAGTGTCTGGTTCTTTTGTCTTCGACTGTACTCGCTGCTACCCGACGAAAATCTGGACAGTGGGGATCGCAGAGCGTAGAGTAGGGTGGCGTTGCAAAGCATGGGGCAGATGTGCACGGGGGTAATACAATCTTATAGAAAAATGGACTTTGGATTTGTGTCGGGTAGCGTTTCATCGGGTGTGTTCCCGGCTTAAGGAGTATAAACAATTTTGTCATTTTCATATTTTCTTTTATTTATTTTTCAAAATATTTTTCTTTGAACTCTTTTTGAATTTATTAGGGATGTTAAAAAACAATAGTTTGACTTTATTATTTATTCTAGAGTATTCTTAGACAGTCAAGTCCGTAAAACCGTAATATTTCAATTCTGGAGATCTACTCTAAATTCTATGAAACAATATAAAATATCAAACGACAATATTTCACAATAGGATTCTTCCCCTCAAAAACTTCCTTTACGTTTACCGCTTATACTCACAACCTGTTTTCTTTATATTTCAATTAAGTCAGACTCATTTCATGGAATGTTTGGGTCGGTTCTATTCGAAGAAATGCAGACTATTCAAACGTTGAGAATAAATTATCGCCGGTCTCTGCGCAACTCTGTATTGTATTCAAATCTCAACATCCCCATGGAGACGCATTCGATCAAAGAAACGTACACAAAAAAACCAACTTCCTCCATGATAGGTCAAATAAACCTAACTCGGAAACGAACTAACAAAGAGGCTTAGCTGAAGTGCCAAGAAAAAAAAATTTCCATATGTATATGTTTGTTATTTTATATTCTTGTTTGTTAGATTTTTTACTTTTTTTTAATTCATGGAGGGTTTTTGATTCGATTTTTCCCATTATTTTATCATCATCCCTGGCTAGCCAAACCATAACTTACAAAGGGAAGCTACAGACTTTGGATTACAGAATTAATCAAACTTTTTTTTTTGGAAATACTACATAATAAAATATAAGACACATGTCTGAGCGTTCCTGCCAATGAGCCCTAGGATACGAATATGGACTTTTAAAGTAGCATACAACAATTAACAGGAAAAAATCAAGAATCGTTTTCTACACCCCAAAAAACCTCGAATACAAATTTCTGGACAAATCACAAAATATTTTTTACCGTCGAAATTTTTGCTTTATAGATTTTTGTAAATCACAGAAATCACAATAACTTTGAAAGGACTTTGCCGATCAACTGGTTACTTACGAAAGATTTAGAACCTTCTAAACTACACGCAATGCCATAACTTTGGCCATCGTAAATAAATTAAAACCATAGATATAAAATAATACGAATCTTATTTTTCGTACATATAATGTCATAATAACTAAACAAAATTCATAGAGGCCGAAAAAAGAAACATTCAGCTTTCCAATAATAGTAATATTGTGGAAATTGAATATAAACTATAGGAGCTGTGAATCTTTTAAGTGGAACACAGGACATCGGATAAAAAAAAATTACCACCTGGCTGTTTCAGTCAAAAATGTATATTTTTTGTTATAAAAATTCATATTTAGGAGCTTTAAAGTATGCTTAAAATGAAACCTAAGTTTTTCGAAAATATTTTTTTAGCATAATTTATCGAGTGCCTCTTTTCGTTTTTGTTTCTTTTTATATATCTAATTACAATCTAATATTATTTTCATCTCCTAAGTAAAAAAGCACATCAACTGATATATAATAACTTTGAAACAATAAAGGCAGAATACTATATTCAAATAAACTATGTAAATTACTCTTTATGTAAGGTATTGGTTGAGATAAAAAAGTCAATGTCACGAGCGCGATTCGAACCCACGACCTTCGGCTAAATATCTAGCCACTGCTCTACCACTTGAGCTATCGTGACTTCGATCCACTCAGACACCAACTTCCCATCTCAACCCACCATTCGAATTTTCCCTACTTTTTGCTTTTTTTTTTTTTTTTTTTTTTTTTTGAGATGGAAGTTGGTGTCCGAGTGAATCAAAATCACGATAGCTCAAGTGGTAGAACAGCGGCGTATTGATTGACTTTTTATCTCAAACAATACCTTACATAAAGAGTAATTATTTTGTCAATTACACCAAATTATTTGGTCAATCGGACCACGAACTCTAATGGATTTAATATGTGAATTACTTTAAATATTTTTTCTTGGCACCTACTGCCCATTGGCAAGAACTCTCAGACACGTGTCTAATATTTTTTGACCTAGTAACGCCGAAAAAAATTCATTTAAATCTATGTCTCGTCTTCCACTTATTAGTTGTGAATTGTAAAACAATTGGTAGCAGGAAGTGCTCCGACACTTCCCCTATTTTTGTGCCATTGTATCATCATTGCAAAATTTACCCTAAATTTCTGTCGATTACACCGAACATTTCAAACAATGCCTTTTTTCAACGACGGCCACATTTTTCTGTCTTAACTCAAAATTAATAAATAAATTGAAATAGGTGTCGTCAAAAGGTCTGTTTTCTATACCGGCTCACATGCAAAAAAACCGTTCTTAAGACCTGAAGTTGAGTCATACATAAATGGGTTTTGAGTCAGCCTTCGCTGCAAAATACGTTCAATGCATTCTAGAGTATCAACGGGTGGGCAATTCAATGCAATAACCGTCTCGGAAGAGCGTAGATCCGGGACCGGCATCGCAAGCAATCAAAACTAAGTCGTAAGTTTGATTTAGGGATGAGATAAGTTCTATTCTAAGGAAATTGGGACGGGATGTTTCAAACAAGGGCCGCTGAGGAACATTATCTGTTAATAAAGTGATACCAACCCTGATATGAAGAAAATAAGGAACGGCGTCTTGGGAAAATCAAACGTTTTACCCGTTCAAAGTATACTTTTCTGTTTGAATTAATTAAGTCTAAACAAAAAGGCATACGTGAGAAAGTCTCAAAAACAGCCGTTAAGTTTAAAATTTAACCTCAACACTGTTGTTAATTTTATGAATCGAGAGCGCATTTTGATTCACCTCTAAAATTATTCTGCAATAATTATGATGTGGAAACTCAAACGCATCCTCCTACTACCTACTGCTTCGTCCCTAAGTGTACCTGGCTTACCGTTAGTACTGATTAAGGTACTGTTCTTCTCATTCATCCAAGAAGTACCTTACATCCGACCCATTGCTTATATACTGCTAACATCCCTAATCATCCCGATTAGAGTTGTAGCACTTAAATCGGCTACTGTATGAAAATAATGCCGTCAGCCAAAGCATCCAACTCTTTTAGAATACTTCCAGTTCAAAACCTTCCGTTTCTATGTGTCCAATCTTACCCCAACTCCTTTACGTAAACTCAAACGCATCTTCCTCACTATCTACTATTTCTTCCTTAATCCAACCTTGCATACCGTTAGTTCTGGGTAACGTACTGTTCTCCCCACTCACCCATCTATACTTTGAAGGCAGGGGTCTCCCAAAGCAGTAGTTTTGGTCCAATTATTTACTTAATATATACTTCTGACATCCTTTATCAGCCCAACAAGTCAGTGCTTAAATAGCTTAAACCTTCATGAACTGACTGAGAATGGAAATGTGGCGGTCAGCCAAAGCATCCAACTCTTTTAGAATACTTCCAGTCAAAATCTTCCATTTCTATGTGTCCATTCTTACCATTCGCCATGACAACATCCCTTATGTTTCCCGATAATTTGATTCTATATTGATTCTACAATGCTGTGTAAACTTAAACGCATCCTCTTACTATCTACTACTTCTTCCTTAAGTCCAATCTTGCTTACCGCACTTCTGGGTAATGTACTTTTTCCCACTCACTCATTCATCCTGTTCGAACAGGAGTCCCCCAGGGCAGTATCCTTTGTCCAATTCTTTACTTAATATACAGGGTGTCCCAGTTCTTTCTGACGAAACAGGGAATCGATTCTACTCTTCGTTTGGAGCAAAAAATGCTCAGGAGAAAATTTTCGGAAAGTTCTCTATTTAGAAGATATTCGTCAATTTAGGTTTTTTCAACTTTTCACTACCTTACCAAATAAAAACGCTTACACCTTCCAAAATGTTGAGACGACAACAAATCCAATTACACTATTTGAAGGAACGCTAAATTTGCTGTAAGATACTCTTTGCAATTATCTGAATGACATAAAATATTAGCCAATATCAGTTGGAAAATGTCAAAATTACAAAATTTAAAATTTTGGTCAAGATTGCACGTTCTACTGAGGTTACAAAAAATACCTACAACTTTTCAAATTTCACAAAAACTTCTTCACCAAATATGCTTTACGTTGATATATCCAGGTTTTTAAATAACGTTCTAGTAGAGTTGAAAAATAACAATTGAATGTTCGAAAACGTGAGCTAAGGTAAATTTTCAGGGGGGGGGGGTAGAAATTCAGAAAGTCAGTTATGCATTCGAGAAGAGGGAAAACACTTTGAGCATTTCCTCTGAAAAGTTCCTCCTTTGTTGTTAGGTGCTTGCTACAAGAAGAACCATTGCATTTTATTGTATGAAGCTTTCTGGTATGGTTTTTGTGAGATTACATATGTGTCATTTTTATTTTACAAAGTGAGTTCCAATTGATTTATTTCTACCCCCCTTCAAATTTACCTTAGCTCACGTTTTCGAACATTCAATTATTATTTTTCAACTCTACTAGAACGTTATTTAAAAACCTGGATATATCAACGTAAAGCATATTACATGAAGAAGTTTTTGTAAAATTTGACAAGTTGTAGGTATTGTTTTGTAACCTCATTAGAACGTGCAATCATGACCAAAATTTTAAATTTTGTAATTTTGACATGTTCCAACTGATATTGGCTAACATTTTGTCATTCAGATTATTGCAAAGAAGTGTCTTACAGCAAATTTAGCGTTCATTCAAATGGTATAATTGGATTTGTTGTAGTCTCAACATTTTGGAAGGTGTAAGCGTTTTTATGTGGTAAGGTAGTGAATAGTTTAAAAAAAACCTAAATTGACGAATATCTTCAAAATAGAGAACTTCCGAAAATTTTCTCCTGGGCATTTTTTGCTCTAAACGAAGAGTAGAATCGATTCCCTGAGTTTCGTCAGAAGGAACTGGGACACCCTGTATACTGCCACTGACAGCCCTACCACCCCATTGGGTCACAGTGAGTACTTTGATTACAGAAACGTCATCGCTCAAGGATGATTAACCATTATACTTTCTTGTTAATTCTACAGTTATAAATGTTCAATAAAAGAAAAACCTGAGATTTCTCCATGTGATCTGCAGAGTGGTAAATCTGTAATTGGGTCATTACCGATCATTGGTCTGCCTATCCTTGCTTATAGAGTCTGTCTGACGCGTTCCGCTTATCGTCATCTTCAGTGTAATATATTTACATCCAATTGTGAAAACCTGCCTATTGACAATTCATAATTGTGAAACCTTGCTGCTAGTTGGACATTTGTCTGCTTCTTGTTGTCCCAAGTAATCCTGTCCTGCTTATTCATGTACAGGAGTGTTATGGCAATTCATATCAATTTTCCACCTGTACTTTTCAGTTGTGCATTCTCATATATAATATAGCACTTTTTTCGTCATTAAAACGATCTGAAATAAAATTCTAGAATCGCCTTTTTGTAATAAGAAATTAATTTTTATTTATTTTATTGTATGTTTGTGTGTTTTATTGCCATAAATAACAAATGAAAAATATAATTATTCTACAGGCTCCTGGGTTCTTAGAAGACTCTCGAAGGTGGGGTGGCTATAATGCATAAAATTAGATCTTCAAGTTTTACTTTATTTAGGTAGTATACAATTTAATTATTGTGAGCATTGAGCCAGTTGTCGCTACGTTTAAGTGTGTCTATACTTCTACTTTGAGAATGCAACCCAAAAAATTGTTGGCGATTGACCTGTTATTTAACAAAACAACTAACTTGCATGACTATTGTGGAATAACGTCTAAAGGCTTAGAATGTGTCATTAATCGTACTCATAAAATCTCTTTGGTGAAGTTATGTTCAATACATCATGGCATGAAAAAAAGCTACATCATGTTCAGTCAGGTTTGTTCTTTGTGTATTTATTTAAAATATAATACAGTGTGTACTATTTTAGACGTCCCAATCGTAAATATCTCTTCGCAGAAACCAAATACAAAAACAAATGAGTGCTGAGTAAAAGTTTTTTTTCTAGTTTATAAATATATTAATTGTGCGCTATGAAAATAATTTTTTCAAGTGGTTTTGTTTCTCATATAACATATACTTTAGACCATCACATTTAATAGTGCTTGTAAATACAAAATCAAACCCATTGGCATTAATTGATGTATGCTCAAATGGCTGAGAAATGTGTATTTATTTATTTTTTCTTTGCAAGGATATTAACACTTTTTCATTATCAACTCCCAATTTATTATTCGAGAAAAAATCTTTGTTTTTATCATTTACTTTTGCTATACAAAGAAAAAGTTTAAAAAATTGTTTTGCGTGATTTTCACTCCCGTGCTAATGGGACGTCTTAAACGGGGCACCCTGTATACTAAACCCGCACGATTTGTCAGTGTTGCAAAAGTGTAGGTCTGTTACGCTGTTACAAACATCAGACATTAATCAAGTAGGAATCAAGTAGTTAAAAGTAATCCAAAGAAGAAAATTTGACGTAAGGCCACGTTGTCGTTATGAAAATTATTTTGATAGATTTCCTATCTTTAACATGTTTCCAGCTTATTTATGTTACAAAAAATTTGCAGCTATTCCTTCTCAGTTGTGTTTGAACTGCTTCGCAGTGTTCAGGTTTTTAAATTTTATTGCTATGGCTTCTTCGACTAATGAAATACTATATGCTGTATTAATTGGTGAGTACAAAAAATATATCATACAGCTGTCTGGCTCTATTGGAACTGCTACTCATTCAGAAATCATTCTTGCTACAAGGCACTATTTATTGGCCGGTCGCTAAAGCTAAGAAGGAAAATTTGACTGAGAAAGACTGTCAATCTGTGCGACACAAAGTGAAAAAAGTAATCACGATAATAGAATTCGAAAAATATCCAGAGAAACAGGTATAATCCAAAGGCTGCTGAAATGATCTCCTTTTCATCCCTGCCATCTCTTCACCAAGCATTGTCTTCTGAAGATCAAAGTTGTGCAGATGGAAGAATCAAGACACAAGTGTTCAATCAGGGTTTCTTCAGAAAATTATTCCCTGATAATGCTACTTTTAATGGTGATGGATCCTTAAATTACCACAATAGACATTATTGGGGGGCGTCGGTGGCCTCAATGGTTTAGGCGTTGACACGGCGCTTATCAATGTAAGGTGAAGGTCTCTCAACGTACTTACAAAGATGCTTTTTTTTCAAAAACACCGGCACCCTGTGGGTTTATATGACCTCTGCTGTTGCGAACCCTCTTAAAAAAAAAAAAAAAAAAAAAAAAAATAGACATTATTGATCATTCATTAACCCAAACTATTAGGTTGATCATCAACATCAGTTTTTGTAAATATACAACATAGAATTTTAAATGATAAATTATCAGCCCTAAATTCTTTAAGAGTAGTATGAAAGCCAAATGAGGGAAAATCACTCAAAAAAAAAAAAAAAACAATTTGTTAATCTTTTCTTTAATAACTAACCGTAAATAATAGAAATGTAGATTGTTTACTGAATAAATTGAGAATTGACCATTAAAAAGTTAATAATAAAAACCAGTATCCTTGGTAACAACAAAAACAAAAATAAAATAAAAAAATCACAGCCATTTTTGCACATAAATCCAGTGTCAACAGGTTTTTAAGAATAAATTTTATCATTTTTATGACACACAATTAACATATTTACACACTATAAGTAAAAAGAAAAATTGTTTACTTTGGACTTTTTTTTATTACATTTTGCCTCTATATAGAGGTATTTGTGATTGGGTCGTATTAATTGAGACATCCTGTATATATTTATGTATATATAAACAGGGTGTCGCATCAATACAGGAGATTATCCTACATCTAAATTGTACTAAAGAATCCCTTGTCCAATGTTTGATTTTGAATTGTATTTGAGCTATTTCACTTTTCAGGTTACTACTATCTTTTTTTATAAGTCCTCCATATCTCTTTTGTTTGTCCTGTTCAATTTTACACCAAAGCATCTTTTTTTATTTGCTTTGCATTTTTTAAATAAAAGTTTCAAAATCTTAATTGATTTGAAACCAAAAGAACAAATTTTTAGCAATTAAAAGTTAATTTTAATAGTAATAATTGGAGATATATCTTTGAAAAATTTTGTATATGTATTTAAAACTCATTAGAAGAGGTAATTTTTCTCTAAGCTTTATATCTGTCAGTACTTACAAAATTAAGAGCTTAACCGTTAGAAACTTGTAAAAGAGTATCTTCTAAGTGATTTTGAATTTGGTTTGCTTAAGGTCCAATAAAATAATAATAATAATAAATTAATCTAATCAATACACTTCTCATTTGTGTAATCAAATTTATTATCAATCAATCAAAATCATTTATACAATAGAGACTTTTTAGTCAAATCTGAGATGTGGTACAGATAATATCAAGTATTGAAGTCCATTCGTGGACACTCTGTATATATATTTTTTCTTAATCATTAATAAAAGGAAATTCACAATGTCAAAATCTACTCATTACAATATGCACTATGAATAATGTAAAAAAGTGATATTTATATAGTGATTTATAACTGTACTATATAGTAAACTATATCCCTTTAAAGTAAACTTTCCAATGTTACATCTTTTTTTATAATATAATATAATATAATAATAATGTTTGATAAATTCTTCAGATTTGACGAGGGTGTACCTAATATTTAGGATTAAACGAGATAATTTATTTTCCTGTTCCAAGATAAATAATATAAAACATAAATGATCAACAAGAAATAAAATAGCAAACTTTTTTTTGGCTTATGGAAATGTACATTTTTTTCTAAGACTTAATTTTGTTATACAAATGAAATAAATATATTAATATATTTTATCATTTCAATATACCAACCATTACCAGGGTTATTGTATCAACATAGTGTCAATAAGCATGTTTTTTGTTTTTTTCTAATCATTTATTGTATAAACAATTAGCCAAAAAATTAACATACAATGTATTATAACATTGTATTATTTTTTTACAGGATCTCGTTTCTTTAGGAACATCTTGTAATATGTATGTATAGAAGAACCATTTTTCTATTAAAATGTGCATCCAATTTCTATTATTTCAACTTTAGAACTGAATGTACATTAAGGTAGCATCAAATGTCGGAATAACTGAGCATAATTTTTTTAAACAGAAAATTTCAATGACCGACCGACTAAAATAGTCTTTGACAATATCTTCACAAAACAGCTTGTCAAATTTTTGAAATTTATAAGTAAAACAATTATTGGATTGTTATGTTTCTTTTCTCCTGATCTATTGAAAGACTGCTCTATTAAAAACAATCAACTTTTTTGTAATAAAAATCCAAAGAAAATTTGATTAAGAATATGAGAAATTATTGAAGATTTTCAAAACAAAATCTTGAGGACTGAATAAAAACTTTTTTTTATAATACACTGGTAAAAGATTAAATGAGGGATGAGGTTCATCTCCTGAGCTTTTTGGACTAAAAGCAAACCTTTCATTTGCCAGCTATCCATTTGAAATTCTATAGGCCTATTAGACTGACATCTTTACAAACAAAAACGCTGAAAAAGATGAATGACCAACTGTCGACCTGGAAAACTTAAACCCACCTAGATAAGTTAATCCCAAGACATATGACCAAGATATCCAAGTTCAAAAATAAATCTTCCTCTTAACAAGAGTTAATGTGAGAACTATGAAAAACAAATTACATCAAAATTAAGAAAGAAGACATTTCAGAATAAAAAAAGGAAGCAGGAAGATTTTAAGGAATTATAAAAGGTTCCTTGACATGACATCACAGACTCAATGATCAGAAAAAGAATCTGAATGAAATAAAATTAAGAAGCAGAAGAAATACTGGCATACTTTACATCAGAATGCAGAGTGATACTTAAAAGTAGAAAAAATGTGATATACAAAATACAGATATTATACAGTCAAGAAGGGTGCAGTACAATTTCTAACTATTCGGTGATTATATCTAATTAAAATACTAACTAAATAAATGTAACAAGTTAAATATTTAGTCAAAAACTTATTTTATTGTTGTAATCATTTATTAGGTCATTAAATATACAATATATATGATGTAATCACCAAAAACTTGGAAATTCAATAACTTGCTTTTAGTTCGACTTTCATCACATCCCCTTTCTATTCATTCCCTTGAAATAAACATAAATTAAAATGAAATATGTTGTGCACTGTTTGATGAAACCAAGAAAAATCAGGCTTTCATTGGTAAGTTTGATAGCTTACAAGTTCACTCTGCGTTGTAATTTTTTTTAAATAAAATTTTTAATAAAAATTTTATAATATTTTGCATTGAAACTATTTCAAAATAACCCAGGGCATCGATGCTAACATTCAGAGAATAATTAAATCATTAGTGAACTTTAAATCTATCTGGAAAAAGTTGAAATTTAAACTCTTCTCGTTGTACATTTTCATATTAAATTGCCTTTTTTTTCTTAACTTCTAGAAAATTTAAACTTATTATACAATACTACAGAAAAGTTTAATCATTATTCCTGATTCATTATAAAAATATAACAACCTAACTTTGAAGACGGAAGGAATAAATAACTTGTTACTTGTTAAATACTTGTTAAATTTGTTTTGACACTAGCTTTTTTCATCTAGAAGTCAAATAGCAAATCTTTAGTGCAATGATTAGCACCATGCACTCTCTTATTAGACTAGGAATGGCTATAAATAAAATGCTATTAATGAAATTATTGAACATTCACCATATCACACCAGCGCCATGGAATGTACTACCTCAATGTTAAGCACTAAAGTTTGATTGTACATAGGACCAGTTAACAAAACACTTTTAGTTCATTAGACTGATCATTAAATTATAAATCTAGATAGATATAATAGAGAATGGTTCTTGCCAATTATGAATATAAAAATCATAAATCTTCTTCAGCAGTGCAATATGTTCATAATGTAAATATTAAATGTCAGCCTCGCTTATCAAATACAATATAGCATGCACTAATACCAACAAATACTATTTTATGAACCCTGACATATACATATTTTTACAAATTTATTTTATTTTACACCCTAGATATTTGGTACATCATAAATCCAAGCAGCATCATGCCTTACAATGTTATGTTTCTTGTATTTTTATTATAAAACTAAAATTTATAAAGAAATTCTTCAATCAAAGAACCCATAACAATGTTGTTTAAATTCATAAATAACATAAATGACAAATTTTAAAATACTTGAGGTTAAAAGTAGAAAATTTCTCGTATTAAAGTTAAATTTTAAAAAACAAAGTTAAATTTAAATTTTTAAAAAAGATATTCTTCAATCAAAGAACACATAACGATGTTGTTCAAATTCATAAATAACATAAATGACAAATTTTAAAATAATTGAGGTTAAAAGTAGAAAATTTCTTGTATTAAAGTTAAATTTTAAAAAACAAAGTTAAATTTAAATTTTTAAAAAAGAAATTCTTCAATCAAAGAACACGTAACGATGTTGTTCAAATTCATAAATAACATAAATGACAAATTTTAAAATAATTGAGGTTAAAAGTAGAAAATTTCTCGTATTAAAGTTAAATTTAAAAAAGTAAAGTTAAATTTAAAAAAGTAAAGTTAAATTTAAATTTTTAAAAAAGAAATTCTTCAATCAAAGAACCCGTAACGATGTTGTTCAAATTCATAAATAACATAAATGACAAATTTTAAAATAATTGAGGCTAAAAGTAGAAAATTTCTCGTATTTAAGTTAAATTTAAAAAAGTAAAGTTAAATTTAAATTTTTAAAAAAGAAATTCTTCAATCAAAGAACATGTAACGATGTTGTTCAAATTCATAAATAACATAAATGACAAATTTTAAAATAATTGAGGTTAAAAGTAGAAAATTTCTCGTATTTAAGTTAAATTTAAAAAAATAAAGTTAAATTTAAATTTTTAAAAAAGAAATTCTTCAATCAAAGAACATGTTACGATGTTCAAATTCATAAATAACATAAATGACAAATTTTAATATAATTGAGCTTAAAAGTAGAAAATTTCTCGTATTAAAGTTAAATTTGCTTTTAATTTCTTTAAAGAAATTGTTTTTAAAAGGAAAAACCTAGATTTAAATTAGTAAGCCAAATACAAGAGTTTTAGGAAACTAATGAATAATTTATTTATTAATTTAAACTCAATGGGTTCCAAACTGAACAATACTAGATTAGATGTTTTGGAGAGTACCAACAGACTTGTCATTTTTATAAATCAGTCAGATAATTTATCACATCCTCACTGTCAACAAAAAAACCTTTAATTAAACCAACAAATCAATTTAAAAAAACTATTTTTATTCTTCAAATAAAACTTTAAAAGGCTCAGTCAAGCCATCTGCCATAAAGCATTAATATACAGTTAATAGCCCACATCTTTTAAAATTAATATGCGTCTATTCACAAATTACATGTATACATTTTTGAGAAAATAAGCGTGACAAGTATATACACTGGCTTTATTTGAGGATTTGAGGACAACCATTTTTTTCTTATTTTTTTCTATTTAAAAATTGGCTGTTTCTATTTATTTAGAGTGCTCTCCACTGCATAGATATGTGTTTAGCCATACCGCAATGGTGGTTTTCCTGTCATTAGTAGTGCAGAAATAAATTTAATGCAATGAGTACTAAAATTCTATATTAAAAACAATTCTAAATTCTGACATTATACTTTAAATTCATGTCATTAAAAAAAGTAATATAAATAAATTGCAGATGAAAACAGTTTCAACCGAGTCTACAATAATGCATACTTTTTTGTTGCACTTTTACAGGACAGAGAGTTCGTGGAACTTGAAGTACCATACAATGGTCAACCAAAAAGGCCAGGATCTCCTTCTCCATTAATAAGCCCAACTCATTCCGCCGGGAGCAGAACGGGGTTGTTGCATTCCTGCTGTGGGAGATGTTGTACTCAAAGATATCAGGTATGTCACCACTGACAATCTCTTCCACACCCAGCCAACTAGTACCTGCCTCCTTGCTACTAATAACCAGGATAGTTTAATTTTAATTGAAACATTTTTACCAACTTAAACATTGCTTTTAAAAGGTTCAAGATTCATAACCATATCAAATGAGTATATTTGAAACAAAACGGTTTAGGAAATTTGACATTGTTCACACCCAAAAAAACACAAGGAGAATTTTCGCCACTGTTATTTGCATTATGTTAATTTTTTGAATATTTGATACACCCCCTCTTTATAAAACAACAAATTTTGTTTCCCACTTTTTACCAAAATTATATATATAGTGAATTTTAGGAAAATTGCATTTAATTTATTATAGAACAGTATTTGCTTAATTATAAAATAGTAAATCAAAAATGGACTTAGAATGTATTTGATGTGCGTCACATTATAAAATCTTTATATACATTTCAACCTTTGTAGATTAAATTCCACTTAAATTCCAAATAGTGGTCGTCTAAACCCACTATAACTTAGGAAGGCAGTAAACAGAATTTTTTTAAATTACTCATTCGATACATGAAATATTAAACATAAAGTTACTATTTCATAATAAATGTTTCCTATTTTTACCAATCTGGGCATATTTTAAATTATTGTATTGTTATTTGTGTTTTAACAAATTTGTTGCCATTTAAGTTTAAAAAAACTATTGTAAAAGCAAATTGTTGTACGACTTTTTCTATAGATTTACTAGTTTTCCTTGTGATTATATGTTATATATATGATTATATATTTAGTTACACAGTTATATTTTAGCAATTGTGAAATAAATAACTCATACACAGCAAATAAAATTACACTTCCTATTTGATGATAATGTTCGAACAACATTAGGACCCAGCCTTAATCAATTGTATGTAATGTAGTAATATTCAAAAAATCGTGTAATTTGTCATTTCCAATTTATATATATGACTATGATATAATCAAGTTGTATTTACAATTATATTTTAGAACTAGTAGTATTATTGTATCATATTTCAAGCTCAAATTCTCTAGAGGTAGTTCCCTGGCAGAGAATAAGAAAAAAATAGTTAAATAATAACACAAATGACTGAACTATATTAATTGATCATTTGGTCAGTGTCTAATTCTAACTTAATTGCCTTTGCCACACTTCCATTGGCTTAACTGACACCAACAAGTCTAGTTATCTATTAGAAAATTGTAAATTTGTCAGTATTTAATTAATGAAAAATGTCCATTTTAATATTAAAATCACTTTTACTCGTGTTTGAAAGTATATAGCTCTTTGCATTCAATCAACCTTTTTTTTATACGATTGGTAGTACTCATAATCTTAATCCTAACTATAAGATGGAATTTTATGCTTCCTTAAATTCCACTACAGAAATATATTATTCTACAAAATTGTGATTTTTATTTAGTATTAGTGCGTTGAAAATTTAAAAATTAAAATTTAACGTTAATTTTTATCGTGTAAATGATATTACACGATGTTTACATTGACTTCCATAGTATAGTTTTACATTTAAATATTTTAACATTGTTAACTGAATGTATCTCTTGTAAGTAGAATTTGTATTTTGCAGTCTTCCATTGTAGCATTGTAATGTCTTTTGAATTCCTTTTTACGATTAATTTAATTGCTGTTTATAAAATTAATGATCATATACAGTTCTTACTAATAAACAAAAATTCAGATAAATATAAAACACAATTGAATTCAAAACATTATTAATTTGTAAAAGGCATCTAAAAAATGAAAAATTAAGCAGCAAAATACAATAATAGCAATAGGAGCATGTTATGTATATTTCAACTTTCCAGCCAATAATAATATATTCTTTTAGACTGATCTTTATCAGTTAAACTGCAATTTGTATACATTTGTTTGTTCCAATTTTTTATATATATAAAAAACTGTTTCCTCTAATAGTTACGCATAATCATCAAAAAATTTTTAAATGTAAAAAGATAAAAAGGAAAAGGTGTAAATATTAAAAAAAAGAAATGTTTATCAAAGCCTATTTAAATTGTTAATTTATTACAAGTTGAATGATTTGATCTGTTTGGTTCATTGTGGGAGATTTTTTGTTTTGTTGTGTGAAATTATGTTTAAAAAAATATGAATGAATATTATAATTCTCAATTATACATTCATCGCAAAAAAGTTTGGGAAAGGGGAAAAAATTTGATATTTATTTGAAAAAAAATGTCCATAGGCTTAACTTAACTTGTAATTTTTGTAGCTAGATAAATACAAAAGCCTTAAATGAGTTTCTTCCATAACTTGGTAATACACCACTTATCTTTTCAAAATGTTACTCACTTCTATAAAATTTAAATTGGACATTTGCGAGATGGTGTACAGTTACTGGGCATTTTAGACTTACATTTGTTGACTATCATCGATAATTATAATAGTTAAAAAACACAACTTTACTTCCCTTCTATTTATTTTTCACGTGCTAATATTAATGAATAAAAAAATAAAAAAACAGAAATACAGAAAATATCCAAATGTTATTATGTTAAATAATACACGTATTTATAACATAAATAGAAATTTCTGATAACATGGGCTTTTATTTATAAAATAAATAAAAATTTCTGATAACTTGGGCTTCAGTTTTTATACATTTTATACTTTCCCTAGTTATTTTTAAGGATGGAAATACTAAACTTTAAGTTGAAAATTATTGTTATTTAAAAGATTTCCTGTTAAATGTGTTATCATTTTTATTAAACTGACAAAAAAGATTGTATTATTAAAAATTCATACAAATGTAATAAGATTACTGATAAATATTTAAATTTATTGTCAAAATAATAAATCCTTCTTTAGTTTATTGCCTTCAGGAATTACGTTTTCTACGTAAGGTAATCAATATTTGAGAACATCAAAATCTGCTCAAAAGAAAATCAATATATTAAAAAAAAATTGCCTCCTTTAAAAGATTAAAAATATCACTTTTTTTTGTCCCCCTTATAAGCAAAAGTGTTTAAGCAAATTGATAGATAATTTATTGTTTACTTACAACAAACAAATCACAGTAATCATTTAAAATATTTTGCAACTAATCTACAAGTCTAGCGTAATTATTTTTAAAAAAAATACGTTGCTGTTATTTTTAAATGAAATAATAGAGAATACAAGTTCTATGATGGCCATCATTGCCAGTTTAGCTCGTAGGCAGTAGACACACTGTACGTATTACTTAATTTAGAAATAAATTTATACTTAAGATGGATGGGGAATGATGAGGTAATAAAAATGATTCATTTTCAAATCATTTTATAGGTGTTCCATTCTTAGATAACATTATTCATTTTTTAAATAATACTAGTAAAGCTTAAATAGAAAACGATTTTAGCAAAAATTGATGTAACATTATCAGAAAACATAGATGGATGCTACTAGTTTACTATTCTTTCATTAATATTTTGTAATATATTAATTCTGAATTTCCACCGAATAATAAATTTTCTAAAAAAACATTAGATTTAAAGTAACGATCACTGTTATTCAACTGAATTTGAAAAGTAAATCTTAATGATCTACTTGTGTACATCTAACTGTGTCCTAATCGTCTGTCTCATTCTAGTAGTGGAAACGGTGATCATACAAAATTCCAAGTGCATGGACAATCTCTGATATTGTATTTATTTTTCACAATTAACGAGTGATTTGCGCCCTGAGTGAATGCTCGTAAAAGGGATTTGATTGTCACTATTGGTATTTGTGAGTTTAAAAAATGTGGAAATGTTTCTCTTATTTTCATCCAATTTGAAAATATTTAAATTAATTTTTCTTTGTCTGTTTCTTTACTTCTTCTTCTTTTAAATCAAAATATGTTTGCTCAATATCTAACTCATGGATGGATTCTATTATATTAATAGATGAGGTTTATTTTCTGTATGTACATAGGTATGATTGAACAACAAGAAAGCGATTTCAAAATGATAAAAGCTAGTACAGTGCATTTTTAAAGTTATAATAACATGTACAATATATATATGTAATGTTGGTTTCTAACAAAGTATTGATATATAACGTTTAATTTTTAATTTTGATGGAGTAAGTGAAATGGTTTATTGTCAACATATTAATATCTAAATGTAAACAATTTTTATTACATAAACTGCAAACTTATCCAAAACTACAAATGAAATTCATTATTTTTTGTAATAAATTGATATATATACTACATATTATTATAACTTTAAATATATTGCAAACTTATATTTTAACTAATCTAATAAAAAGAATTTGTTAAATCGATTTTTTCATTTTTTAAAATAACATTTCCATCCATCTTATGGAGATTGGACTCTCCATTTTTGCTTTCAAAAGCTATGGAAATTTTTCATTTGGTTGTTATAGTAATGTTTAATTTTTAATTTTGATGGAGCAAGCGAAATGGTTTATTGTCAACAAATTAATATCTAAATGTGTTATAGAATTTTTATTACATAAACTACAAAATTGTCCAAAACTACAAATGAGATGCATTATTGTTTTATAATAAATTGATAAAATATAGTTTTTTAGACTAGTTTATTTTTATTGTTAGTCGCAATATTTAATGCAAGGGCAGATCATTTTGTTTTCTCCTTTAATATTGTGATATCCGACAAATAATTAAGTTGTTGAAATCTAATGGTAAGGAAATATTAGGTTAAACAAGATTAACAATAATAAAAATTAAGTTAAGCTAAATGCTCAAGTGCACCACAATTATTTAATTGAATAGTCCTAACTTGGGCAAAATTCTGTACATATATCTCACTGTAATCCAAAGCTTATTGCAATATTTGTCTGACCTATCATGTTCCAATCTTACAGCCATGTTAGAAGTTAATCATTACCAACTAGCAAATAAAGTAGGATTTACTTAATCTGTGGATAAGAATTTGAATTTTTAAAAACTTGTAAATAAACAATAATAGCTGCAAGATTTGAAAAAAGTGCTTTTTCAAATGATTTTAATTTTTTTTTAATTTTACATATAAATTGTTACAACTTTTATCTACCACTTTTATTTATTTATTATTTTATTTGAACATAATTAAATTTAATGAAACTATATCTGATGATTTATTTTTTTCATTGGGATTTAGCCAAATGGTACATGTCCTTTTTTTAAGACAATTATTGACATTTCGCTCGCTCCGCCAATTTTTATTTAATTGTGTACAAAATTGTTTCTTTATTGACACATTTTTAAAACACAAAATTGTTCAGTTTCATAAGTGTTTTTGTGAAAATTCTTTAAATAAAACTTGTCTGAAGAAGAGGAGCTGAGGGTATTCTAGATGGCTTGGAGCAGTTGACGTACAACTTGGTACATGGCCCGGAATAAACAAAAACGTGTAAGTTGACTGAAAGCAATATTTTAAATTTGTTATTGGCGGAGCGAGCTTGCCTTTTTTCTTTTCATTTCTTTTTTTTTCTTTTATTTAATAATTTATTTTATTAATTTAAGAAAAATTACACTTAGTTTCAAAATTGTTTACTGAACAAAAAAATTTTTTAAATATTTTTTTATGGACTTATTGAATGGACTTTATTACTAAATACTCAATTTTGTTCAATGCTGTTTTATTTGAAATATGTTTATTTTTGTTTTTAAAATGTTGCTAGAAAGAAAGTTTGCATATATCTTTAGTTAGATAATTTATTAGACAAGACATTGCGATGCCTTTTTAGTAATATGAAATTTGTTGATGTTTTTTCAGAAGCATAGGAGATGTGAAAGCCCAGAATCAACGACTCATGGAGAAGAACTAAATGATATTCAAATTAGGCTTCAATTTACAAGATCACCTTTGATAGAGGGTTCGAACGAGTATAACACAAGAACCACACAGAGAACGAAGGCTAATGCCGTAGGTGTAAGTTCTGCATCTCTAGTATCAATTAGTAAACCTAACTCTACTACCTCTTCCAATATGACTGCTTCAGTTGTTGTCAATCTTCCTACTTCATATCCTAACTCAGACATTGAATACGCCTCCCCTCAAACACCATCGTCCCCAGCGCAGTCAAACGATAAACAAGAAGTTCGGATCTCATTTTTATAATATCCACAACAACAAAAAATTTATGACCATTTGTATTTAGTTATAGACAACTGAAATAAAATGTGTGCCTCTAAAATTGCATACAAAGTACATTGTTGAATACTTGCCAGATAAATTGGCTTATAGATCAATACTTCCATGTAGATATTTAAAAAAAATTTTGGGTAATTAAAAATTTTGATTAAGCATTGTGCCTATTAATTACCTTTCAATTAGACTGAAAACTGTTATCCATATACATTTAACTTGGTTTTTCAGCACATTTAGAACTATTTAAATTTCATTACTATTGACTGTTAAATTTTAATTTTTCCTGCTTTGCTACTAGCCAAATTACACTTTTGTTAAAATTATATTGTTTATTAATTATCACAAATAATAAATTTTTGTTTTAAATAATTCTTTTATATGTAAATCCATTTTGTCCATGTAGCTATTAAACATTTCACAACATACAATTAGCCTAAGGTTAGAAAATGAAACAGTTATCGTGTTTTACAATTATAACATTTTCATCAACTTTTGAATGTACTCTTTGAACATTTAATGTTTGTAAAATGATTAAATACATTACAAGACTGTTCATATATTTATCCGAAAGTTTAAAAATTTTCCATGTCGGAAATGTGCTGTCCAATGGAAGATGTTCCATATAAAGGCCATCTGAAGACATAACTGGACTTGCCTAAGTTGCTTATTAAGAAAAGTTGCTTCTTTTTACTTTCACATTAACCACAATGAATTTAGACTCTTCAAAAAAAAAACTTGTTTAAATTATAAACTAAATACATCATTGAAGTGTTCTTTTCTGAATAACTCATTGTTCATCAAATTACACTCTAAACTGCTTAATTTAATAAATCCTTGCTTGTTGGATGGCACTTTCAACGAATTCAGTTTTCAATTTTAAAGTGAAGAAATGTGAACCAAAAGCAGTGAATTTCAAAAACGTAAAATTTTTCCTTTATTCCACAAGTACAATGCAACTTAACAAAATTTTATACAAATATTCCTAAAATAAGAAGCATCTTTCATTATGTAAGACAATTTAGGTAAAATTAACACCACAACTGTTTCAAATAAATAGACCCATTTTTTTGTAACTATACTATATGATATAAAGATAATATTCAAAGTTTGTTATACAATATTTACATTCAAAAACAGGGTACAAATGTCAAACTTTGTACTTTCCTTGGGTAAAAAGCAATGAAAACAAAGAACTTGAATTTTAAAAACAAGAGAGTAAAAATCTATGAAATGAAACCTATTATTTAAAGAACACTAATAATTGAATCAAAAACTCATTTGTATTACAGAAATAATTAGACAATGAAGCCATAAACTGATAAAGTAAAACAAAAAGATTCATTATGAAATAAGGTTCAGTTTTACAAAAGTGATTAGGTTCTAAAGGCACATCTAGCGAAACTCACTGGAATTGTTATGAGTAAATTTAATTTTTCCTATTTTCATGCTTCGATTTAAGCTTTCATGTTTATACAATTGTAACTCGTGACTTTGTAAAAATGTGGTGAACATTCCTTTGAAAACTGTATTTTGTAAATACAAACATAAATAAAAAATGTATTCAATATACAAAGAGAGAAACCATTACATACAAAAAAAAAATGATTTTCATATATAGAAAGTTATTTCTTACAGTTATGTTACCTTGTTAGTATATTTTATAACATCATCTAAGTCTATTTTATGTTGGACTAATAATACAAAACCATTTGCATTTGCAAAGGTTACGTTGTACATTTGAAATATAGTGTAATTTAATAAATTGTTCAATTTTATTTTGTATTTATAATAGAAGTCCTAGCAAGATTGTACTACTTTGCCATTCTTTTCCTTTCCTTCACATATTTTATTCCTACTAACTCCTATGTCTGATGCCGGGCCAAGTTATACCCACATCAATAGGCTTAGGATGTTAAGGTAACCTCCCTCAGTGCATTGTCTTAATGTGCAATTTAAAAAAGTTAATCTGGTCATATTGTCCCAGTATTCGATATTCCCCAAGGTAACTGGAGAAGAAGCATTCTTGGTAAAAAATTACATTCATTCACTAGACTTCATTCACACTGCCCAAGAGTACGAAATATTCCTTGGAGTATCTACATTCATACCAATAAATGACATTCACTCACCAGACTTCATTCACACTACCCCAGACTACTAGATATCTCTCAGAGTAATATGAGAAGAAGCCCATCAATCAGGTATTAAATGACATTCACTCACCAGAGTACTCATTCACACTGCCCAAGAGTACAAAATATTCCTTGGGGTCTGTACATTCAGACTAATAAATTACATTTACTCCCCAGATTTCATTCATACTGCCCCAGACTACTATATATTCCTTGAGGCCTCTACATTCACACTAATAAATTACATTCACTCAGTATATTGATGCAAATAAAAATGTTTCTCATTCACTTTTTTCATTCAAACCAATAAATACAATCACATAACCTGTATATCATTTATTCATGACCAAAAACTCGATATTCCTCGAAAATCTAGGTGTCTGACTCCTCCATTGTCGCTAATAAATACATTTGTTTCAATAATAATATTAAGACACAAAGCATCATACGTTTAAAAATAATAATAGCCCTGAGATATTGGATAGATCGAAGTTCATTCTTTGTACACTGAATTCTCTGCAATCCATTATTATATGCCCCATAGTGATAATTTCCCTATATAACAGGTTGGGTCTCACCTGGTATGATTACTAACCATCTTACTTGGTGACGTGATATATTTCATGGGGCACGTTTGTCCAAACATCATTTTATCCTCATTGTTTCACCTGGATGATCAGAAATGACCAAACTTCTAGTTCATCACCCCCCCCCCATACTTCAGCAAAAATCTTGCAGCCATTTTAAATCCATTATCAATGGATCTAGGGGTCATATATCAGCACATTCATCAATGAAGGTAACTGAATTTTATATAACAATTAAGTCGTTCAAAATAACATACATAGGTATCATTAAATAAAAAGCAGCTACACTGATGTATATGTGTATCGTTCAGGTAATCAATTTTTATTTTTAAAATACAACTAGTCAAAAGATCGATCGCATGACTAAAGCAGACCCATAGCTACCAAAAGGGGAAAGCTTTAGTAGTCGCACATGCAAAACAAACTTTTGTTAAAATTGTCAGCAAATATTGGAAACTATATATAGCAAATTACAAGAAATATTAAATATTTAAATGAACTATAATGTACAAAGTTTAATTTTTTATTTTACATTTTGTCCAAAGACTAAGGTTGTTTAACCCTCTAGCACGCTTGGTATTTAAAAATACCACAGGATATGCGGAAAATTTATTTTTGTAACTAAAGGACAGTCTGCTGGGAAGAAGGGGTTCGCACCTCATATATCCTAATGGGTTGTCAGGAAAATAATGCAGGTTTATGGTTATAAAATAAAAACAATTAAATAAATTATTTTAATTTTTTTTTATTAATACCCTCCATCACTCCCAATACGCTTTTCCCAATGTGATGGCAACTTCTCTATTCTTACTGAATAGACTTTTGTGTCTTTGTTATTAAAAAAATTATGTAAATGCATTTTCTAATGACTTTAGATTGATAAAAATTTTATGTTGTAAAACGTCTAGGTGTCTGAAAAAATTATAGTCAGCAGCAAGAGGTCTAGAGAATAGGGAGAGTGAGGTCAAACCTCATAAGTCATAACCAAGATCCAACAGATTTTGTCGTCACATGTGGGACATAGGGCCGAGGGTTGTCATGCAACATAATTGGCCTTTTCTCATTGACCAAAGACGGCTTCAATAATATCAACTCCTGGTGCGTTGTTTCAATTTAAGATCAATACATCTTAGCATTGATTGACACAAGGATTCAAAAAGCTGTAGTAAATCAGCCCAAATGAAGCCCACCAGTCACCATCACGTTTTTTTTTATGAGTTTTGACCCAGTTGGGGGCTTTGAAAATTGTAGTGCTGCTTCTCCTTTGTTGAGCCACTGTCCAGAACATCTGTTATCGTAGAGAATCCACTTTTTATCACAAGTAACATTCTATCCAGAACAGGTTCGTTTCTATTTCGGCAAAGAAGTGCTGCACAAGCTTCATGATGATTTGTTTTTTGCTGGTCAGTTAATGCACGAGGAATCTACCTTTCGAGCTTTTTCACCTTTCCAATTTCCTCAAGGTGGTCAGCTACGGTCAATTTGCTAACTGAAAGATTTTCAATCTCGAAAAGTTGTTCTGGGATTTTCTTCAATCAAGCCCACAGAACATCAACTAGGAAAGAAATCCTTTCATGCATCTGACCTGGATCTCTACCATTCTACTAACACGGAAGCGCCTATCACTCCATTAGAGGAATAGGGAAAGACAGAAGAAGCTGATGTATTATCACTGAGGCTGGACCTCGCTGAGGGATCATAGCAAGGTTCAGAGGTGGAGTACACAGCGTTCTAAAACGGAATATCACTTTAAGTAAAAATATCCTTTGCCCTCCTGAAAATCAGTCTTACCACAAAAATCCTGATTACTTCTTTTGTTACAGAGTACTATTTAGAACATTATATACTTTTATATATGAATGAATATGGCCTAAAATCTCTATTTTTTGCATTATTTCTACACAATTTGTTTGCTATTGTATTACTTTTTTTTTTGTTTTTCTTTGATTTAATTTTTCAAGACTTACAAAAACTCAATTAGACTGAGGGAACATTCTATTTTACAAAACTGAGTGTTTTCAAAAAATGAAAAATTTGTTATTGAAACTTTTATATTTTCTATGTTTAAATGTTAAAAAAATGGTATCTTTCTTTAAAATATTACATAAACTTGTTCATTTTGTTTTTATTGGCCTGCCATCAGGTTTTATCCACCAAATACGTTGCGAGTTCCCGTATGTGGCCTTCCGGAGGGTTAAATAAAAAGTAAATATACAAACATAATACACACATAGTTGAAATGTTTTAATAATTAGTCTTCAACTGTATTTAAATGTTTGCAACTGGCTTCGTCTTCTAGTGCTTTAATTATAAATGGTTAGGAAAACAAATTAATATTTCATAATGAATATATACATTCTATATATATATTTCCAGTAATACAAAACAAACATAAATCTACTTATCTGTATTTTATGGCCACTTTGTATGTAATATTACCACGGTAAAAACACAATTAAAATGATTGCTCTTGCTTCTAACAGGTGAATTGCTTATATAAAAAAAAATAAAAGTAGTAAGCTAAATAAAACTTGTTTGGTGTAAAGATTATATTATTTAATATCAAACTGGACACATAGCACAAAGTAATTTTGATTAAAATGTTCAAAATATTTTAATCTTCATCTTTTTGAAAGAAAGGTTTCAACCTGCAATGCAAAAAAAAAATTATTTTATGTTATTAATTTAGCACTAGATATGTGTGTGTGTTGTGTGTGTGTATATATATATATGTGTGTGTGTGTGTGTGTGTGTGTGTGTGTGTGTGTGTGTGTGAGAGAGAGAGAGAGAGAGAGAGATTTTAAGTGGTCCTTGGTTTAAAGTATTTTTAAACTTTTATGATATAAAGTACTGTTTTTCCCTCTGGGGTCACTGTTGTTTTCTTCACGAGGTTCTTTCTTTACTCAAAAATGTGCACCTACTCTTAAGGCTGGATGGGGTCATTTGTAGGAGACTTCATCTCCAATCCACCTGAGTGGTCATAAAGGCTAGTGTCAAAAATGGAGGACGGCACAATCAGTACCTCCAGGTCCTAATTGCCAGTCTCTGTGAGTTTATAGGAGGAAGTTCCTATCTCAGTGCATACTTTGGAGTATGCTGATTTGTAGTTCGAGGAATGTGAAAGCTGCCTTTGCAAGTTTTTTAGCCTGACCGTTGCCTTCAATCCCCTCGAGTTCTGATTATGTTTTCCCAGAAAAATATGTTAAGCATCCCAAATCAGCTTTGACTAATAGGTGAAGGAGTACTGTTTGGCTATTTGAGAATATGTATACCTGTACACCTTTTAGTCCATTTTTTTAGTATTTCTTCTGCCCAGAGTTCTACTGGAATTTCTCAGGTTAAAAAATTGATGGTGTGGGATCTAGAGGTTCTTCTAGGTCAAAATTTAGGTCTTTAAGCCCTGCCCCCCCACTCATTGTTTTGTGTCCATCAGCGTACCATAATAAACTGTTGTTTCCATTTGCTTCACACCTGGAAAAAAGTGAGCAGACCTCCAGGGTACTATTAGCATCTTGTGTAACTTATTTCTGCCTTTAGTATCAAACGTTCATTATTGTCATCCTAGAAGATAGATAGAAGTTTTTGTGCTTTTGTCTCTGTGAGTAGTTTCTCCATCCTCTCACGTAATTTTTTGTAAGTAGAGTGTATGTAAGTAAATTAAAGTTTATTGGTTGTTTATATTGTCTAATCCACACACACGCACACATGCTATCACACGAACAATTTTACTTTGACTAAAAAAGTGAGACAAATTAGCCTTACCTGAAAAATAATTTGATGAGCTTAGATGAAGTATCGTTGGAACTAGTTTCTTGTAAAGCAATGTAAAACTTACTCAAATTTGTTTCAAATTCGTTAGTCAACTGATCGATTCTCTGGGAAAACGTTGGGTACTTTTCAGTTTCTGTTAAGGATTTGATGCCCTAAAATAAAATAAAAAATCAAGATTTAAAAACTATTTTATACAAGTTCTGCTTATTTTTAATTATATTTAGGTTTTGTGGCAGAAATTGGACTGCAAGAGCTTTATTTGTGCCATTCCATATGAAAAATAAAAAACCTGTGACAAGTGTGGAAATTAAAAAAAAAAAAAAACACTGTTAGCAGTTAATATATCATACTCATCAATGAATAAATTTTTTTTAAATATACATACAAAGTAATTGTACTTGAATTAAACTTTTTTTTTAAGTTGTATTTTTGAATTTTGGGCCTCATAAACACACACGTTAATATGTTAGGTCATATTTCAATTGAAAGTATGGAATGATTTTTATAGTGTCTAATAATGTTAATTTTCATTATGATATAATAATTTTTTAAAGGATATTTGATTTATTGAAAGGATGTGAAATTTAACAATCAGCTGGCAATACATTAAATGAAGCATTGCAAGACAAAAGCAAAAATACAACATTTAACATGTTATTATTTAGTTGCCTATTTCAATGTATATACAGACTGACAAATGGGATAATAAGGTTTTAATGTTTCAATAAGATTCATAAATGTACAATATATATATATGTATATATACCCTTGCTTTCCAAGAAATTAATTGTTAATAATTTTGTCCCCTAAAGTTCATGAAGTTTTAACATCTAAGCTACTATTTCTCACTTATTTTTCACCGTGTAAGCAAATTGTTTAGGCAACAATTCTCCTCATGCAACAATGATGATGAACAGTAAAGTGTCGATGGGCAAAGCAAGTGAAAATTTTAATTTAGTGAGAGAACACAAACTACCTCCAGTTGTGATGAATCAGAATCAGTCATATCAGAGTCAGCTTCCATGTGAATTTTCCTCATTCTCTATGAAAGCGTGTAGAGAAGTGATAATAAATGAGTTAATTACACATATAGTTGACAAAAATTATGTTTAAAGAAATTAGCACATGAAATATAACTTTTAAGGACTGAAAATGATATAAAATAGTTCAAAAGATACATCAAATAAATTGTAAAGTTCGCTAAACAGAGAACACTAGATAAGACAAAAAGATATTAAACAAGAATCATTATACCATTACATGGGATCTATTCAACAGTTGATATTAGCTTTAGTATCGTGCTATAAAAATATTTATAAAATAAAATAAAGAATCTACAGAGCATAATGACACCGTACATGCAAGGAAACCATTTACAGTTCCATAATAAACGTAGACTATGTGACCAAAAAGGTAAAAATTGTTCTAATTCTAATTATTTACAGTTTGTTTATACAATATTTATTTTGACTTTTTAAATTAAGATGCTTCAAAATTCTACAATCCCAAAAAATTTAAAATTATCACCGTATTTAATGCATTTTGCAATGGAACCAAATGACATAAAAAAATCAAAATAAACCATAACTAAGGTACCATAAATGTATGCTAGTCTAGGTAGTATGACATGCTAATTTCTATTTCAACTATTTCTGACAGTTTTGATTTTATTATTTATTTTAATTTATCTATTTATTTTAAAACTGCAATAAAGCCGTAGTGGTTCCATTTACCAAGAAAATGGCACTAGGAGGACATTAGCCACTTATGCTAAATTGAGATGTAATTCCCTTTTCTAAAGAAGTTAAATATACAGGTGTGATCATTGACCAAAGACTTTCTTGGAATCAGCAATTAAATAATGTAACACAAAGAATGAAAATTACTGTTGGCAGATGTAAACATCTTTGTGGGAAAAGCTGAGGACTAAATCCAAAGATGGTATATACAGTGGGTCCTAGAACTAAGGACTAAAATCTAAATTCTTGGGAAATATGCCACTGCTGGTGGTTTGGTGAAAAAAGACATTACAGCCGAGGGAAGTCAGGATTACCAGTACTAATAGGATAAAAATAGTACAACTTAAAAAAAGGCAAACCACAGAAACTTTAGAAAGAAACTTTACAGAAAAACCAACCAAAAAGAGGTTGAATATTCAAAGATTTATTTACAAAATCCAGTAAACACATATGAGAGATATTCACCTCTAATCTTTTAAAATGGACCAAACATTGTTGTAAGATAATCAATGGAGGATTGTCTGAGAGATAATTAAAAATATTACGGGTGGCCATTTTTCCCCCCTCTCAGTGTAGATCGCTCTAAGACCAAGTATAGGTCAGGAGCTGGTATCTTGGGTAATATGCAACTGTCTTTCATGAGGAAACTATGGATATTGAACACTGTGCCAGGGAGATCAAAAGGCTGGATATTACCAACAAAAGAACTGCCATTTAAGGTCAGCCAGGCGGATTAAAGACCTCATCAATATCAAAGTCCATAGTTCTATGGGAACCATAGCCATAGTATTCATATAAGCCTTGGGCAATATGCCACTGACTTTCAGGAGGAGACTGTGGCAATTGAACCAGGGAGATCAAAAGGCTGGGTATTTTCAACAAAATACTAGCCAACTACAAGGACTAAAAGCATTGGTAGTAAAGTCCAGAACTGTTTCAAATTACAGTAAGACCCTGTCAAACACTGTAGACAACAACAAAATTACCATTGTTTGGGTATAAGGGCATAAAGGCCGAAGGGGAAACAAGGAGGCTGGTAAATTAGCCAAGGAAAGTTCAATAAGGACACCTATATGATCTGAACCCTTTGGCAGCAGATCAAAAGGCCAAAAACTTAGATCATCAGACAATGGGTTAAAAAGTACTTGGTTCAAGGGGACATGTAGATGTAGATGTAATATTTCAGGGGTATGGTATACTGCGCCCTTTAAGAGCTAAAATTTTTGTGGAATACACAATTCTTCAAACGCCACTCCTTGCACCATACACCTCTCTTGAGCCTTTTCTTGTGAAAGCAATCCCATGCAATCACCCAACCAACAGCTGCTAGCTACAATGTCACCAACCTTTTATGCCATGATGAAATTTGCAAAACCTTGAGAACAATCCAAACCACCACCAGTCAACACAGAACTAGGCCTTGACAGTCCAAGCCTCGAGGAAATCCTCTGTATAGGCGCAAGTTTGCTAGAGGAAATCCCAGAGGCTTTTTCCTTGAGGATTGCCTGTACGTGTACAGCTACCTTTAGCAAAGCGTTGAGATCTGACCTGATAAAAAGCCTTAAGCTTGGTTGGTACATTGGTCATAGTGCATAGTAGTAAAGAGGCTGACTCATTTTAGCTTTAACCTTAACCTAAACCTTACATGTTTCAACTATTTGGCCACAATAGCCATATATATAGCATACATACTCTCAGAATGTAGACCCTGTGCCTGTGGGTCCATCCCACAACTGCTAATTAATATATAATTTTGCTTGCAAATGTATAAAACAAAAGCCCATAATAAAAATTAATAAATTAAAAGTGAACCATCCCAACCATTTAACACTTCTTCTAAGCAAACTAGATATACACAAACACACTTAAAATACAGATTAGATATTGATTAAGGCAGTAAAACATAATTTTAAAAAATCGCTCTACTTTAAATTTTATTAAAATCAAAAAAGGAAAAATAGATGCAAATTTTACCTTATTCGTTTTATTTACTAATTTACTAAATTAGATTTCTAATAAATAAAGTTAATACTGGATGAATTAGCTTTGGCATATTAATTGATCATAAATACAACAAAACTACTTTTTCTGGTAGTTATTGGCTATATTTAAATGCAAGTTAAATAATAGAAAGAAAATATGTAAGTATATGGACTTGAATATTTCAAGTTCTATTTTTTTAAAGCTTAATATTTTAATGCTAAGAATCATAAATTTATAATTACTATTATTATTAACTAAAAATTGTAGTGAGTCTCTCAAAAGCAAAATATCATTATAAAATAATAATTCTTTCAAAACACTCCATTTCATTTCTTTATATGGCGCCGTTGAATTGCACTCTTTCAATGATAACCATTCTAAAATTGAATGACTTTTGAAGATTACACTTTTCTCTCTTAAACGATTCACGGATAATAAATACAAGCTCATGCAAACAGTCATTTAACATAAAATACTGAACGAACATTTGGGACTAAATTCAGTTATTACACAACGCAAACATACACTCACAGCTATGCATGAACATAAAATTATATCACTCAAAACATTATTTTGAATTTTCATACAATAAATGAACAAAATAAGCACCATGGATGTACAACTTAAAATAAAACAATTCAATACATTGGCTTTAAGGAATAATAAGAATAATAAAGACTTACAATTGTAAAGGTACCAAACTCAAGACAGCATGATAAAATTTCACGGAAAATTCGGAATAGTTCATAATCTCCCAAGAGGCAATCTTTTAAACTTCGGTCCAAAAAGTTCCAGTGTTCAGCAATAAGATCATCGATATTTGGTGCCTAAAAACAAAAAAAAGTTAAATGAAATGTTTTTGATTAAGCTCAAACATTTCCTAGAAATAAATAAAA
This sequence comes from Cimex lectularius, assembly GCF_000648675.2. NCBI lineage: Eukaryota > Metazoa > Arthropoda > Insecta > Hemiptera > Cimicidae > Cimex > Cimex lectularius. Next base: position 38,054 of record NW_019392822.1, on the reverse strand, counting down.
TTTTTAAAAAAATTATATTATATGTGTGCTTTTTTTATTTTGTTCTATTTTAGTGAAACTGTCTTTACAAGCAAATAAAAATTGCTTCAGCAATAGAAGAAAAGCAAGTACTTTATGTAACAGTGCTTGCTTATATAAGAAACTAACTACATATATTGGCTGAAAACTGAAGACTGAGAAATTTTACTTTTGAACGTATTTACAATAAAATACCTACATTTATTCTTAATTGTAGTTAAGAAGCTAGATTAAGTATCATTTTATCAGGTAACAAGAAAAGGTTCTACAGTTTTTCATTTGTTATTGCTTTAATGCGATAAATTTACATTTCTATTTGTATAGGAGGATTAACTGTTCACATCAGTTAACACCAAGAAAATAATGCATCAGTTCATAAAGAGAAAGTGTCTTGAATAATTCACTGAAAATGATAAAATATTTCCGTTCTCATGACCTCAAAACCATAATTTGTGTGTGCATATTGTATGAATTTAAGCTCGGTGAGAGAGCGGCCAAGGCAGCTTGTAAAATTTGCACTGCCTTTGGTGATGAAACAATAAGTGAGCACACTGTCCAAAAGTGGTTCAAGAAGTTCCACAAAACACAAAGCTGTGTTTACAAAAAAAGTGTGGCAACAAATCTCTTGAACCATACACCCCTTTAAAGTTGGAGCGATTGAAAAAGGGGCATAAAATGAAAAGAGGTGAAACTGCATAGATTGACTTTTGTTAACGTTTGGGAAAAGTTTGTTTAAGTCACACCAAGACGACATTCTTTGAGCTGTAATGTTCGTAGTTTCCTTTAGCTGCAGTGGAGTCTTCCCTCTGCACATGCAGATCACATCATCTGCATACATCACAACTTGAATAATTGAGAAGTAGGGGACCAAGAATTGATCCCTGAGGAACTCCTTTGTTAATGTTTTCTTCTCTCCTGGCAAGTCGTCATCCAACTTAAACTGTTACAGATCTTGAGGGTAGATTTAATATCAAACAGGTTAAACAATGAAATACACTGCAAAGGAAGTTGCTGCAACTGTTGTAAAATTAAAAATAATCATAATAAAATGGAGGCAATAGTTTTCAGCAAGCATAAACAGTTGCTGTATAAAAAGGTCCAAATTGAAGGTGTAACTATATCATCGAGTCGGTCAAATATCTTGGGGTGATATTGGACTGTAAACTCACTTTTACTTCTCATGTTAATGATAAAGTGAACAAGGGTAAAGCAGCTATCTGTACACTTCTACCTCTGCTCTATTGCCGACCAATATACTTCTCTATACAAGATGGTGGTCAGGTCAACTCCTTCATGCCCCCCCCCTCAGGAGTCTCACATACAGGGCAAATGTTACCAGGCACAGGTTGAGCAGAACAAGTTCTGAGGCTTGCATCAGACTCGCCCTGATATAAGTAAAAGTACTAGGTCATTTATTGTCGTTGCTACAATTCCTTTCCCTGGGTTTTCTTTGTATCCCAGGTAATGTCTCAATTGAGCGGTTGCTTCACATTCGAAGATGATGGCTGTTTCCTCTTTAGTGCATAACCTACAAATAGGGTCATCATTGTATATACCACTGTTATGTAGATGTTTTCTCAGATGCCAGTGACCGGTTAGTAGTCCTATCAGTCCTCTGAGTTTAGCCCTCTCCAATTGCAGCAGTGATTTTGCCAATCTTGGTGAGGGTTGATTTAGCTAAGTTTACTGCATCTAGCACCCCTAGAGTTTATCCATTTCTCTTTTTGCCTTTCTTGGATCCATTCTGTGATGGAGGATCTGTGTTTGTTTTTGTTATCCCAAGAATAGTTCAGGGCCTTAAATGGCCTTGCAGATCATCCTCTGACTAGTGCATCTGCCTTTTCATTACCCACAATTCCCTTGAATCCTGTTACCAAATATATCATTAGGTTGTTGTTTCCCCATGTTTTGGAAATTTTGGGTGCTTTCCATGATTTGAACTTTTAAACATTTCAGAGCTGGATTTGCTGGCAAAAATTTCTCGAATGTTACAAGAGAGAAGTAACAAAGTCAAATGGCACAGGCAACTGTTGCAGATTTAAAACAAAAAGTAAGAAGACAAAAAATACAGGTAAAGTTTGTAATTATATTTGGCTTGGATAAAAATATTGTTTCAAATAAAATGATTTTGCATTATTTGAAATATAAACCTAATGAGCCTAAATAGAAATGTAAGATAATACATAAGATGATAGTTTAGATTAGATTATACAGGTGTCGGTCTCTTTACGAGACCAGTAATAGTCTATTGTGCATCTCCTTTTTTAACTTTTTTTATCTAGAGCTCCTCATTAAGCTTGAGGCTTTTTACCATACCCCAAAACTTTTTCAAGAGTTCCCGTGTGTATCCTTCAGGCCCTGGCTTTTCCTCTCCCAAGATTAGGCATCTCAGCCACCAACAGAGGACATGTTCTTGACGATATCTGCACAGGCTTGTTCTGCCATATATGCCTCCGGAGTCTGCAGCATCAAATTAGCAGTCCAGTATTATTCTAGACTTGGCGTCCTAGATTTAATAGTTCTGCCTTTAGTTCCTCCAATGGCCTTTTGATAAACGTTTTCACATTCCTCTGTCCCCGGCTCTATTCCCATTGAGCGGAGTACTTATTATTAATCCATTCTCTAACGGACCCACATTTTTGGCAATTTGGTAAGCAGCAAAATGGTTCAGGGCCAACAGGTGTCCTCATTGAACTTTCCTCGGCCAATTTATTATTGGCCTCTTCATCGCCCCAATTCCCTTTGTGTCCTGGCACCCGGGCAAAATGGTTTGGTTATTTTCCCCAATGTCCGACTGGGCTCTAATCCAGTCCCGGACTTTACCGTCGAATTGGCAATTGCCTGCTTCCTCTTACATCATACTGTCCTCCATTTGAAGAAGAAAGGTTGGCTACACAGGTCGGTGTGAAACGACCCAAGAAAAGACTTCACAGTGATGGTTGAATCTACCAATGCTTTGAGAACTTGGCTATCAGAATAAACGGCCATTGCACTGAACCAACATTACTTTTATTTTAGAAGCATTGATAACTGTTTCATGTTTTGACATGTCGAACAACAGACGTTTTTCAACGCTAGTTTTGGCAAAATTATGAGGAAAAAAGAAGAAAAATATGCGTAACCGAGTGAAGATCACAAAGATTTTTTTAGTACACGAGTACTAGTTAGTATTAGTAGAGGAAATTGACGAAAAGGTTCAATAAAAAGGTGCCCGAGAATTGAAATCAATGGAATAGAGACGAACGGCCGGCGATGGAAACAAGACCAAGAGGAAAGGGGGATGACTAAACTGGCCCACGTCCTTGACGTTTTTTCCGACCTAATCACTTCTGACATTCTACACGAAAGCAACGGGCCCTCTATTCTGCCGACCGAAACATAAACATGCTCTGCCTTTTCAACTATGTCAACTATTAAGTAAGTAAAATAAGAAATAACATTGATTTTTATGTTATACGGGCGATGTACAAAGTGCTAAACAAGACATGGAAGAGACTGCCTAGGCTGGGCACTCTTCCTACTCATGTTTCATGTGATTTGTTTCGCATTTTACAATTAAACTTTTAATGGAATGTTGGTATGATTGTATTTTTGTTATTTTTGGTTCAAAAATATAGAGTTAATAATACTTTTTAAAAAAAATTCATAATCCTAGAAAATCGCTACTTAGAAAGCAGTAATTATTAATTTTATAAATATATAATATTGGAGATAATTTAAAAAAAAAGTTTCGTCTATTTTAACCATTTTAATATGATCATTCAGCAAAGAATAGCAAAAGAGATAATCAAGCTATATATGAATATTGATACAGGTGATTTATTGTTAAACTAGGTCATATACCAAGTACAGGCAAGATAGTATAATGTTCGCATCACAAATGCATAAATTTTTTAGAATGTGTGAAAATATATTTTAAGAATTGGTCCTGCCTTTTTATTTTATTTTATTGTTTTTTTATATTTAATTAAAATGAAAATGATTATTCGGAGATCGTGAGATGCGGTCTGGTGTGACGTAGGTTTTAGAAAAACATTTTCTTTATTGTGCCAACGTTTTGATCTTTATTGAGATCATCTTCAGGGCCTGGGATTTACAAACATTGTTTAAATTTATCAAATACGTGTAGAATGTGGAAAAAAAGTGAATTTATACAATGCAAAAAAAAAATATTTTTTATATTCAATCAAAGTATTTCTACTCACTCAAAGTGTTAGTTTTCTGTGTAGATGTGTCATTCTTGTGTGTCGTGTTAAGAGCGTCAGTGAGATATTGCTGTTTAATGTTTATATATAAACATTAAACAGCAATATCTCACTCACAAGAATGGCATGATTACGCAGAAAACAAACACTTTGAGTGAGCAGAAATACTTTGATTGAATATAAAAATATTTTTTTGCATTGTATAAATTCACTTTTTTCCACATCCTATTGTATTTGATCAATGTTTGTAAATCCCAGGCCCTGAAGATGATGACAATAAAAATCGAAACGTTGGCACGATAAAGGCGACTAACAGTCACTAATCACCACACATTTCTACATGAGTAAAATGAAAATAATTTTTTCACTCCCTCTCTAAAGTAATATTACTTCCGAGTTACTAGCGATAAATAAATACTACGAATAATCTGGATCTCCATGTTTGACCTATACAATAGGAATACGATTCTAAATATCTTACTCTAGATCAAAATCCCAATGTTTGCCAATTATAATATTCGGATTTATTTTGTCAAATGCGTTCGCAAAGTCCGGTATAAACTCTTTAATATATTATTAAATGCCTGAAGGATATCGGTTTGAAATGTTAGCAGTTTTGTTGTAGTAGACCTACAGGTAAACCCGTGCTGATCAGCCACTAAGACGTGTTTAAAACGAGGTGAAGGCATATCACAAATAATCCAATATAAGTCACTCTATCTGTAAAGGAAAACCTCTATTTCTTTATTTCAGTATTAGAAATATCGATCACTTTTTCACTCATGAACTGCCAGGCAGTTCGCTATTGCCAAGCTTTCGACATATTTTAAGGTCATCATCAGGGCAAAACAAATCTTAAATATGTCTACAGATTGACATATTTAAGTTTTTTTTACAGGTGATCCCAAATTTCCTTGAAGACAGACACAGTCCACTATAACAGTATTGATCTATTTCTTTAGACAAATTTTTTATAGACAATAAAATTTCCTGAATTACTGGATCACCCATGAAAACAAACTCTAAGAGAGTCGGAACAGATTTTATTTATTTATTCAAACTGGCAGATGCCCAAAATACAAATTTGTCTACATGAACAATTTAAACCTTAAATTGTACATTTGTAAAAGATCAAATGAAAAACAAATATTAAAAACCTATTTATAGGGGATAAAAATAAACATAAATTTATTGCAATCATATACTAAGCAAACAGAACAAATCATATTTTGCAGCAGTGATAGAATAAGACTTCCAATTTTAATTAAAAAGAAGGCAACAATAACAATCTAACAAAAATTAAGGTTTAAAGAATAAATTTACTTATCATTTTTTAGCACATGTACGGAAATTTCTGTAACATTTTTTTTGTTTTTGAGTACTAGTTCCTTTATAAGGATCACAAATAGAATAAAAACCTCATATGAAACTTGTGCTCAATATAGCCCAAAATAAAATTATTAAAAGGTACAAGTTTTCTAAAAATTATAGTTAATCCACTGTATGCCACTGTCCCAATATCCTTAAAAACCTCTTTAGATACTTTGTACTTTAGATCAATTTTTTATAGTCAATCAAAATTTTCTGAATTACTGGATCGCTCATGAAAAAGTCTCTCGGAAAGTTAGAACAGATTACCACTTTCGCAAAGAAAATGTTGAAGGATTCATTTATTGCCAGCAACTCGGCAGTATAGTTACTTTAGAGAGGAATAATCTGGATCTTGGTAAGGTTTCGGTGAAAAATCAAAAACAAAACAAACTCAATTATACTGCCAAACTTTTTGACCTATTTTAAGGTCATTATTACGGGAAAATGATCTTCCTCTGTAACAGTCCTTGGCGATGTTGGGACTGAGCCGGTCGTCAAAGAAATTTTAAACTATCTATAAAACATTTTATACCAATTTGTAGACATATTAAGATGGTTTTAGTTACTTGAGATAGAAATAATCTTTAACTCAGTATGGTCTTGATGAAAAAACAAATTTCAATTGTCACAATACATTTGTTGACAATTGTTATAATATGGGATTGAAACTTTTTTTTAAAGGTTTGGAGGTTGAATTGTTAATTGGTTTAATTGTTGTTGTTGGTTTAAATTGTTCATATGGACCATCTGTCCATTTAAATCAATAAAATCTGTTCAGGCTCTCTTAGAATCTGTTTTCATGGGCAATTACGTAATATAGGAAATTTTATTGATTATCAAATTTGTATTTTATTTTATTTATTTACTTTTTTAATTGCAAAATTATTGTATTTTGGGCATCTGACAGTTTAAATAAATAAAATTTGTTCTGACTCTATTGTAGCCTGTTTTTATGGGCTATCCAGTAATTCAGGAAATTTTATTGACTGTAAAAAATGTGTCCAAAAAAATAGAAGTTTTCCTTTACAGATAAAGTGACTTCTATTGGATTTTTGAAGATATTATTTGTGATAAGCTTTCACCCCTTTTTAAACAGGTTGTAGTGGCCAATCAGCATGGATTTACTCCATGTAGGTCAACTACAACAAAACTATCATTTCAAAGTGATATTCTTCAGACATTTAATTATGGATTAGAGGTAGATGTAGTTATACCGACTTTTCTAAGGCACTTAGGGTCACATAGTCAAGTAGTCAAACGTGGAAATTTCTTGTCAACTGAAACTGTGGTAACTTCTGGGCGTACCACAAGGTCAATTTGACAGGGGGAAAAGCTATATATACTATAAAAAGTTAGTGAAAAATAAAATAACATAAATATACAAGTTGTGAACTCGTGAATAGTGGAATTCGCACTCCTTTAATATATTAAAAGTATAATAAAGATGTATCTTTTTCTATAGAACTACCCTTATTTAGTTCAGTTTGTTGAACAATTAAGCTGGCAGAAAATGACTTTAAATGGTAAAGGTTGGAAGAAAGGTTAGTTTCGTAAAGGATGCCTGACAATAAAGATTTGCACAGGTTAGGGAATTATTAACTAATTCTCACTTTACTAAATAACAAAAATAATGAATTTATTAAAAGAGGAAGACAAGTAATAGAAAATTGTTTCTGGCAAAACAAGATATTGGGGATAAAAATGAAAGAAAAATCAATATCATAATGGGGGAGGCAAATTGAAAAAGCACAGACTGTTTACTGATGATAAACAGCGTACCATCACTTTTATTTATTTATTTTTAATTGGAAATATTTATGTATAAGTTTAAAAACTAAAAAGAGAATCTCACGGGAAAATGTTTGCCTTATAAAACCATGCTTTTCGAATATCCAAAACAAACAGGATGGATGAGTCAGCCGTTAATGGATTATCTAGTAGGTCTTTTTAAGAATAACAACTGCCTCTTTTCCAAGCTTTCGGCACTTTTTATTTCCATAATAATTTTTAACTTTTTACTTTTAATTTTTTTAATTTACATTTTACTGAATTCTTTAACTTCTCAACTTGCAATAAGCGTTAGTTAAGTGTAACATACTTCTTAACACATTATTACAAAATATATTCTACTCAACTTCTACTTAAAACATTAGAAATTGTAGCATTTAAACTGAGAAAAACAAAAGAAGATACTTATTTCTTTGATACATAAACCCTGAGGATGGCAATTAAAAGTTTTGACAGCTTGGTAAAATAGTAGCAGTTGTCCTTAAAAAAAACCCTCGATAACCCATTAAAGGCTGAATCATTAAAAGTTGAGGTTTGAACAAAAAAAGGCATCTTCTTAAATTAGATGTCAAACATGGATATGGGTGTATCAATTATTTAACTGTTGATCAAATATTTAAACTTTGTTGTAATGGCCTTATGATTGCATTTTATTATCACCAGAGCAGAGTAAACCAACTCAACGACACGAGACATAGCAACGACATTTGACATATTTCATAAAAGCATTTCAACGCATCTGAGTGCAGCTGGATAGTTTGTCATAGCGATATATAGACTACTCGTGCTACTAAGAAGAATTTAAGCATATTTCTATATGTGATTCCCTCCTAAAACGCAATGCAACACCCATTTGTAAAAAGATTGATAATTGGGGATGAAAAGTGGGTCCTTTCGACTATGCTCTGAGAGGAAAATTTTGAAGAAAATGCAGTGACCCCTGTTAACAATTCCAAAAACCTGATTACATTTCAAGACAATATTGTGTATTTGGTTGGATTGGAAACTATGAAAATGGTGCTTTTTAAGAGCTTCTTCCGGCCAACCAAGCCATTAATTCTAGTGTATAGTGTACACAATTAAAGCGATTAAAGTCAGCAATTGGCCAAATACAATGTGTTTGCTACTTGTTATATTATGTATTTTAGAAAATATATACTGAGATTTTTTTATTTATCGATAATGTTTCATTTCTACTTTATTGATGAGTTTTGGTACATTCGAATGTTTCTGACCTTCCCTAGTTAGTAGTACTTCTTTCCTAAAAAGCTTTTCTCACTCCTCAAGAACACACCAAACTATCTCCTGCATCTCGAGACTGGTAGAGGCACTTTATTTTTATACACACTATAAATGCATCTTCTGTATATTAGAGTAAATATTTAAACCCCCAGGAGAAAGGTTCCCAATATACCGGGGCAAGGGAGTGTTTGGAAAAAGGGGTTTTGCGATATGCAGATTTAGAGGACTTATTAGCAAATTATCACTGCAGAAATAAATTCATTCTATTATCTACCTACTGAGATTTTTTTAATGTGTGTATTTTAAATTGTTTCATTTTTTTTCTACTACACCATTTTGATCAATCAAACCCACAAAAATATCATCAGTACAACAGTATTTTTAAATAAAACCATGAATTAAATTTAAAATTATTTTCCAATAAATTATATTTTTTATATACGCTAAAATCAAATGTAAATAACGAAAATGCTCTTTTGCAGGAAAGAACCTGACCCCACTTCACTTGATATGTACTGTTAATGCTATGATCGAGAGTCAATTTAAGAGTGGTAAGTTATGTTTATATTGCACTCATTATTATATTATTATTATTATTAGGCAGTTATTCTGTAGCTTGTTCTTCTACAATCTGGTCTGAAAGTCTCACTGATTTTGCCTGTTAAGTGTGTTCAACATTACTCTTCAGTGATTCGTCTAGCAGATCAACCAAGGATAGCGAAAATGCCAGACAAAACTTGTGAGAATAGTAAGACCATGATGATCAGAAATGATCAAGCTATTATTATTATTAAGACAAATGTTTTTAAAAAAATTATGGGATGAGCAGTTTAATTTTCTATAATTCTTGAATTTTTAATAATGTAATTATAATTTGTTGATATATATTTTAATTGAGGGGTTTTTCTTTAATTACTTCTATACTTAAAAATTAGCATGATTATTAATTACAATAGAATGTTTAATGTGATACCAACATTTAAAATTAAATTTTCAGGTGTTCCAAACATATAAAAATGGACCAAAAGGATGAAACAACGGGTAGTTGCATAAGTGATACCAGCAAAGACTTATTAAATGCATTTCAGTATAAAAATATCTCAAAGTTCAAAAACATTTTAAAAGCGGAAAATACAAATGTTAATAAGACCTACGGTGATCCTCATTATGGCACTATACTCGATATAGCTTGTCGAGAAAAAGGAAATGTCGAATACATTAATGAACTATTGAAGTTTGGAGCTGATCCAAATAAAATAAATGAAACGAGAAAAAAAGCACCACTCCATTTTGCAACGTTAGCAGGAGATGAAGAAGCTGTTAAAGCTTTACTGGTCCATAAAGGAACTGACATTAACATAAAAGATAATACAGGTAGCACAGCTCTTCATCTTGCTGTAAAAAATAAACACACAGAGATTGTGAACGTACTACTCGAAAATGAAAATATTGACATTAATGCCCTGAACAGAAAAGGTAACACACCACTACATGAGGCGGCGCTTCAAGAAAATAACATGGAGTTAATTGCACATTTCTTAAGTCTGCCTGATATTGATTTGGATGTTGGTAGTAATTACGGGCAAACATTGAGAGAATTGATATCCGATCAGTACCCAGAACTCCTAAACAAGTTACCACATGAAATAATTCCCAAAAAACAACTAACTACTGATCAAATGTTTACTATGCTCAGAAATCATAATATCAATTCGTTTGTAAGTTCCCTTAAAGCCAATACAGATAAACTTGAAGCTAATGATGGACTTCACACATTTTTGCAATACTGTTGTGAATTTGGGATTCATAGTGCTGTCCCAGAGCTACTAGAGCATGGAGCAAATCCAAACACCACACACTCTGCAAATTTACATACTCCGTTAATGATTGCAGCGTCTAAAGGTTTTTGTTCTATTGTTTTATTGTTGGTTAACAATGAAAAAACGACGTATGAAGCAGTTAATAATGAAACTGCGCTTCATTGTACTATCAAGGGGTCGAGTGAAGAAAGAGGTTTAGCCGAATTTGAAATCGAGAAAAATTACATTAGTTGTTTAAAAATTCTTTTAAACCAAGTACCAAAATTAGATATAAATCAGAGAGACAATAGAGGAAATACTGCACTTCATTATGCGGCTAAACAGGGAGAGCATGAGATGATAATTATGCTACTTAACGCAGGAGCATATATTGGAATTTGCAACAAAAACAATGAACCAGCCTGTTCGGACATAAGTTACAAAACATTTATTACTTATTTAGATGGATGCATTTACACCAATGAAAAGTTATCAAGGGAAGATACTTATGAAATAATTTTCAACTATAAATGTTTAATCCCGTTTGAAAAGAAAACAAAAAACAGTACTAACAGTTTAATGCAGCAAGCGATAATTATAGAACAAGAGAATGGTAGAAAATATAATTGTGAAAGTGAACCGTTACTGTACATGACACAAAGCAGAGAGCTGAAACCTTTGCTAAAGCACCCCATATTTACTAGCTTTTTGCACTTAAAATGGCATAAAATACGCACATATTTTTATATTAACGTTTTTCTGTATACAATGTTTTGTATTTTTTTTACTTTCTTTATTTTATCGACTTACGCAAATATTAGTACATCAGTGGATCCTGTTACAAATCAAACTGTGATTCAGTATCCAACGGACGGGGGGGACAATTTAGTATGGTCATTGGTAACTGTGTTTTTAGCATTACTACTTTTAAGGGAATTTTTACAATTGACACTATCTCCCAAAAAATACTTGTTGAACCCAGAGAATTGGTTGGAAATAGGAATTATAGGTATCACAATTGCTATTTTGTTTTGTCAAAGTTGCGTGAAAATAAAACATCAAGTTTCTGCGACTGGCATTTTACTTTCTTGGGCCGAATTAGTTCTTTTGATTGGTAGACATCCTGCATTATCGACCAATATAGAGATGTTCAAAACAGTTTCTTGGAACTTTCTCAAATTCTTGGCATGGTATTCAATTTTGATCATCGCATTCGCTTTAAGTTTTCATTCATTGTTCAGAGATATAGCAGAAGATGATAATTCATTTGATGATCCCGGAGTATCAATTTTTAAAACTGTAGTTATGCTGACGGGAGAATTTGATACTGGTTCTATACCTTTTATTCACTATCCTGTCACAAGTCATTTATTGTTTGTACTTTTTGTATTTTTGATCGCAATTGTTCTATTTAACCTATTAAACGGTTTGGCAGTTAGTGACACACAGGTCATTAAGTCCGATGCTGAATTGGTATCTTACATCTCAAGAGTGAAGTTAATTTCATATATTGAAAGAACATTGTACAACCCTTCTTCGTGCTTAACTCGATCTGAAAATTTTAAAACTTTATTCTGCTGTCTGTCCAAAATTTTTAACAACAAAAAGAAAGAATTATTTTCTAAAAAAATTAATTTGTTTGAAAATGTTTCAAATACATGTGAAATTAGAATATCTCCCAACTTAGAAAACAGAGTAGAAATGAGCTATGAAAAATACACAAGCAAACAAAACAACAGAATTGACAATTTTCAAAATTCTAGTTGCATTGATAACTGTGGGATGGTTTATATGGACAATGACATATTAAGAACAGCAAAACAAATTCTTATAGAAAAACAAATTAAGGAAGAGCAGGAAAGAAATAATACACGCTTATTGGAAAAAGAACAAAAATTGAACCAAATGTTGTTCGAGTGTAAAGAAACATTGGAAAAAAACAAAGAAATGTTGGAAAACATAACATCTCTCCTCTATGAACTACATGCTAAATAATGCTAACAAAACTGTTTAGCTAATCTTTTACTCTCATAACACAATACTTTTGTTTTATTACTTGTCAATTTAAAAAAATTTGCTGTGATTTAATACGCATTGAATCAAATGTTATTTGAGTGTAAAGAAACGGGAAAAAAAATGTTGGACAACATAACTTCTCTCCTCTACGAACTGCATGCTAAATGATGCTAACAAAACTGATTAGCAACTCTTGTTCTAACAATGCAATACTTTTTGTTTTATTACTTTTTAATTTAAAAAAATTATATTAAAAAAATTGCTGTGATTTAAAACACAAAAACTAACTATGCATTTATTAAATAAATATGTTATAGTTTGTCATTATAATTTATGTAATGTTTATTTTTGTAAAGTTTATAATTTTATTGTATTATTAAAATGTAAGTAAAACTAACAAAAAATATGTATGTATATTTATTTATTTACATATTTTGTAACAAATAAAATGAAACCAGTCCTTTATAAATATCCTTACTTTCTTTTTTTATTTTATTTTTATTTTTTGAGGTTTGGGATTGGACAAGGATTTTAAAAATCATTTCCTCCACTGTGACCTATACAGAACTATTGTGGAACCCCTATAAATTATAACCAAATCTTGGATAGTGCACATTTTCCTATAAGACTAAGCACTTTCACATTCACAAAGGTTAACCGCAGTCTCTGGTTCCTCCTGAAAGAGTCGGCAAGCTTCTGTCTGCTTTGCTCATCTTCTTTAGGTGGTAGTTAAGAGGGCAGTGGCGGGTATATAGGCATATAATTTTTCTCAAGAGAGGCTGAGAGAGAAGTTCCTTTATCTTCCTTTTTGAGAGATTATAAATCTCTTAGCTTGCCTGGTGCTTGTGACCAGTGCTTGATATTTTCATTTTTCCAGTTTGAACTTAAGCACATGCCAGGTGCACCTAGTTTTCATTCTGGTCTAGTTTTTGAGAGGGCTGCCTTTTTTTTTGACTAGTTGGTCAGCCTGTTCATTTCCTTGTATATCTTAATGTCCGGGAACCCACTTTAAGGTAATATTGTTGTTTTACTAGAGCCATAAGGCAATTTAGGCACTCCCAGGTAAGTTTGAGCTTGAAAACCTACACATTTATTGTCCTCATAGCCTGAATGTCTGAGGGTATGTAAATTTGTGAACCTTTCAAATTTATTTATTTTTTATTTATTTTATTAACTCCTGTGCATGGATGTCAGCTTGGAAAATTGTTGGGATTAGTCCAAGGGGGTTTGTTACAGTGTCTTACCGTAGGGTATTGCATACGAGGAGTCAAACCACTTTACAGTACGTTTTCCCAACTAATATCAATTAAAAAGCCATGGGCTCTACTACAATTCGAACCTAGAACTGCTAGTGTGGCAAATACAAGCCGGACACCCTTATTACCGAGCCATCGCGGTCCCCTACAATATTCTAATAAAAACAATGGAATTCACACAACATAAATGGGTTGTAAACCTATACATACATAAAGAAAAACATTTCCTAGGTCAATCATTCATAAAAAGCATAAAGCCAATTGATCAATTTTATTAAAAATTGTGAGGTTGACAATGGGAAAGAATGGGTAATGGTTTGACCTGATTATCCTTTCAGGATTATAGAGACGGGATAATTAGGGAAAGGAAAGCCAAATAGTTCAATTTGATTAATAAAAATAGTGTAGCTGCGACTGAGTTTACGTTTGTCTGTTCTGTAATTCATGATGTGTTTATCTCATTTTTTTCACATCCTACATGTATTTGTATAATTTAAACAATGTTTATAAATCCCAGGCCCTGAAGATGATCACAATAAAGATCGAAACGTTGCCACGATAAAGAAAATGTTTTTCTAAAGCCTACGTCACACCAGACCGCATCAGACAAACTCCAGGTCTCCTGATTATAGTTTTAATTTTTTTTGTAAACTGTTGTATTGACAATAAAACTAGTACTATAAAAATGACATTTTATGTGATTGCAGCTCACATATGGGTGTGGATGTGTGCTAATTAGTCTAGTTTATTTACCTATATTAGTATTAATTAAATGGTTAAAAATATTAAATATTAAGTAAATGGTTGTTTTTTTATATAAATTGAAAAATAACATGATTTGGTTAAATATGAGTTAGTGTAGAGTGAATAACTTGAATTTTCTTAATATTAAAAACAATTTGAAAATACTTACATTATCAAAATACTGCATAAATTCCATCCAATGTGTTTCTATCGCTACTTCCATCATATAGTATTCAACGTTTTCCAAAAATATCATCATTTTATATCTCAAGGCATGTGCAGAAGAATATGTTCTCGATTCGAGGAATGGTAAACCTCTGATGGGTTGATTAAGCAACCAAACTCTAATTTTAAGAAGAAAAATGGTTTTAATTAATAAACAGTTGCAGGGATTTTTTTGTGTATCACTACAATAGTTTGCTACTCTTACCGGCATAGCATCCTTTCAATATATTTGCAATAAAATAAATGCCGAAATAACATTTGATACGATGAAAGCACTTTGGAGTGAAGTACAAGTGATATAGGCCACTTGCAATCGATGTGAAGTGTGAAAGACTCGTAGCCCGTCATTTCGTATTTTTCAGTATTTTGTATTTCTAAAAAACAACATAAAATTCATTATTGTATTGTGTTAGCCTGTTTGAAAAAAAAAATTAAAAAGAAGCTTGCCTATTTCATCACTTTTTTCGGATAGAATTTTATTGACTTGTTCAGATAAGGTAAGTTTTTGTAAAGACATTCTTATTTCATCACGGTAATTGTCATCATTGGTCGATGGAATTCGAATGGCCATTTCAACTAGGGTAGTTAGTCTTGAAGGTAAAATATCTGACGTTTCCTTACTAAGTTCGCCGTCACACGTATCAAGCAGTTGTACGACAAAATCTCCTTGTTCCAATAGAAAATATCGCTTGAGAGAACTGAAATTATAAATTTAAGTTATTAATCACGAGATTTCGTATCGAGGTCTATGAGGTGATGAATCTCAGATTGTTTCCAATCACCTGGTCTATGTTTCTCCATCAAACTGATTGGAAACGACCAAACAAAGTGATTACTTAATACTATTAACATTAGCAAACTTCTATTAAAGAAATGTATACTCCTATAAATTATTTAAAAATGTTAATTTGTAAAACAAATAAGTTTAAAGTATTGTAATATATATGTGTTAAACTCACATTATTCTCTCCTTTATTTTATATTCTTTTAACATGTACGATAGTAGGTGTTTGCTAGCATGGATATACGCTTCATTGATAACAGATGCATACCCAAGATCGAGTTCATTGCTTTGATACACTAGTTCTTTAATCGGTGCCAGTTTAAAATCTCTTTCAGATGATACTAAAATCATGTTTCGTTGTCAATTAAAAACAAAATACTGACAATTTTATCACAGTCAATAGTTGTTTTTTTCTTGTTGGTAAATAAATTAACTATAAATCATCAACACAAAAATAATAAATAATGTGTGGTGTCTAGAGTGACTGCTAGTTGATGATTATTTGGAGATCATGAGATGCGGTCTGGTTGACGTAGGTTTAGAAAAACATTTTCTTTATCATGCCAATGTTTTGATCTTTATTGAGATCATCTTCAGGACCTGGGATTTATAAACATTGTTTAAATTATACAAATACATGTAGGATGTGAAAAAAATGAGTTTATACAATGCTAGAAATTTTAGAGTCAAAGTATTTGTACTCAGAGTGTTTGTTTTCTGTGTAGATGTGTCATTCTTGTGTGTCGTGTTGAGAGTGCTAGTGAGATATTTATGTTTTATGTTTATATACTGGATTTTGAAGGGTGGAGAAGGAAGTAGGGATAGAAAAACAGTTTTATACGAGGAGTCGGCTTCTTTGCGGTGAAAGGAGCCGACAATGGGAAAGAATGGGAAGAAGCCTGATTATTCTTTCAGAATTATATAGACGGGGATAATTGGGGAAAGGAATGCCAAATTGTTGAAGAATTAGCCTATGTAGAAATGTTTCATGTGTGGAATGTGATGATTGTTTTATATGTTATATTATATGTTTTGTGTGATTTGATGATGATGTATGTATGTTATCGATATTGAATTTGATTAATGATATTAGCGGAGCTGCAACTGAGTTTACATATGTCCATTCTGTAACTGATGCTATGTTTTCCTCTGTTGATGTAAACCATTTCTAAAAAGTTACGTTTATGTTTGCTTTAATAGATGACGTGTTTTAGTCTGTGAGTCGGTGAACTCATGTTGAACCAGCACACGGCCACTACTGGGTCTGTCTTCACTCGCGGGGTTTTTGTTTCAGTTATTCAAACAAACTCGATTCTCACAGATGGCGCAATGCCGAAACGTGTTTGAATAACTCAAACAAAAAACTCGCAAGTGAAGACACAATCATAGATATGTTGCTTTACTCACTTATCCAGATATTGAGATGTAATTCTGATCTAAGTTGCTGGACAGTTTAAACAATTGATTTTGTAAATTATGTCGGACTTATTTGTTAGGTGGGATCTTTAATTTTGGAAAAAAGTGTGTGAATCGTTTTATAGTTTTTGAAAGCTATTTTAAAGTTATCAGAAGAGCGAAATGTGTTTAATTTATGTGATAGGCCGTGAATGAATGGCATGGATATGTATGTGGGTTTGTCTGGATTTGATAAATTTGATGTAGTATTATTAGTAATAGCAGATGGTGTTAGTGTTGAGTTGTAATTGTTGATTATTCTGCTGATTATGTGTTTACGGCAGTGATTGTTATGTAGGATATGTTTGTACATCTTTATGTTCTTGTGGTGAAATGATTCCTGGCTTAGGGTAATAATTCTGCGAAGTAGCCCTTTGGCCGTGTTTATTACTGTATGAAGAGGATGGTGTGATGTAAAGTTGAGATAGCTAGTAAGGTAGTTTTTTGGTTTTTGATACCAATCTGTGATTAATATCCCATCTGGTTGTTTTATTACAAGTGTATCTAAAATGGTGTTTTGTCTTTTCGATTCCATGTAAATTGTAGGCGTGGGTGAAAGCTGTTAGGCCCTGAAGATGATCTCAATAAAGATCGAAACGTTGGCACGATAAAGAAAATGTTTTTCTAAATCTGTCACACCAGACCGCATCTCACGATCTCATTCCTCTTTGTACATTTATTACAAATTCAATACTCTTTCAACAAACTCTTCTTATGTTATTTATGAATCAGCAATCAAAAATTGGTCCGAATACAATCCTTACCACATTCTTTGATGACATTCAAATATTTCCCTGAATTAAGTATTTGAATTTCAAGGTGTTGCAAAAATGATGGCACACGTGTTTTCCTAATCTGGTATTTCTTTTCCCAATAATATTCCACTTTTTTCCATTCATCTTTGGAAGTAAAATATTCCATTACCATAAACTGAAATAAATATGATATACACAATTTTATACAAATACGGCTAAACTGTCTGTGACGTTTTATTAACAATTTTACCTCATCATAAGGATCATAAATTTCACCGTTGAAAACCCATTTTTGCACTGATTCCATAAAAGAAACTGCTGCTTCAGAAGTGAGGGCGATGCAAATCTTTTTCTCCAAATTTGATATGGTGAGATGTGATGTAAATTCATGCAGTATGGTTAATGTAGCTGCGCCACGAGCCTCACTCTATTAAAATAGTGTAACATTATGACAAATTACAATTAATTAAGGTTTTTAGTTGAGATAAAAAAAAGTTAATGGCACGAGTGGGATTCGAACCCACAATCTTCGGCTAGATACGCCGCTGCTCTACCACTTGAGCTATCGTGACCCCGATCCACTCAGACATCAACTTCCTATCTCAACCCCACCTTATGAGTTTTCCCTCCTTTTTGCCATTTTTCAAATGTTGTATAATCGGATTGCATCTCAACGACAAATGAAATGGCCATGGAGAGTTTTAGTGAAGTGTACTTCATTTTAATTCATTAAATTCACTAATTTCATGGTCCGCTCGACCAATTAATACATTACAATTAATTAAGGTTTTTAGTTGAGATGAAAAAAAGTTAATGGCACAAGCAGGATTCGAACCCACGATCTTCGGCTAGAAACGCTTAGTGTAGTGGTGCACTCAAAATAACTCCACCACCCTCTATACATATTCCGTAAATAACCTAATTGAAGGTTGATGTAATACTCAATATAGTGCCATCAACCCTCTCACACTAACATTCATTCTAATAAATATATTCACTCTCAACACACTCGGGTACACAATTATATCAGTACTATTACGATAAAACAACCATATTTCCTCCAGATTCGGAACAGAGGACATAGATACTTGCTACTATGCTCAAGAACAATTCTCACATCAAGTGGAATCTCATTATCTGGAAGCGCTCTATACTGAGTCAAGGAATTGCCCTCTTCAATTAGGTGGGATACAATGAGCAACCTTTCTCTACATGCCGGCTTTGGCCAAAAAGTAAATGTCTGTGTGTCAACCATGCATGGTCTATCTATCAGATCTTTTGTCAGATCCTTCGAGGGCCACTTATCACAGTACTGTTGATAAGTGAGAGCTTTTCTGGAGATCCAGCCCAATTTAGTGTTGTAAGGGGGCCAGATCATGGTGGTTAAATCTGCAGGTTGGGAAGCCCCCGCCTTTGCCGCCTCGTTTCATTACCCTCCAGACACGTGTGCCTGGGTACCCAGATAAAAAACCACCGTTTTGCCGAGACACGTTCATGGTATTTCCCCAACAAGAGGGTGAATGGAAAACCTGTCACAGACAGCAGTAACAAGGCTGAGGGAGTGGGAGCAGACTAGGCAGACAGAACCAATTGTGTAAAGTTGTATTTATTTTTATTTTAATTAATCAGAATTAATTTGAGTTAAACAGGCAAAAAATCCAATACATCAATGTGGGCTGAAATTTCAATTTGCTCTCTCCCAGATGGTAATTTTTTTTTATTTTATTATTATTAACTTTCTTACAAGGACCAGTTATATGCCAATTGGAAAACTTTGGCTCCCCTGAAGGACAGCCACATTAAAGCAACTATACTTAAAACCCCTACCCACAATTATTTCTACAGACAAACTTGCTAATCATATTTTTTATATTACCCTTCTTTTCATACACTTTATATTCTGAAAAATTTCACTTGCCTCATTTATTTTGTTGGTTAAATCTACTAAAACACGTAACGTTTCTGATATGTCTTGAATCTGGTACCACAGCTCATGGAGGGTTAATTTTCTTTTCCTGTGTGCCTTTTCCACTGCTATGATAAATGACTAAAAGAAAAAATCCAATTTAATCCCATTAACCACATAAAAAGGCTGGATATAGTTTATAATATAATTTGAGCAAACAGTGTTTTTAACTTACAATAGAAACCATATTCCAAATGACAAAAAATAGAACTTCAATACCTGATAATCATGAAGAATTGTGTCTATCCCAGAAGCTAAAGCAGCATTAACGCGACCTTGAGAAATAAAATAGTTGTCTTCAACAAATTTAGCCAGGGATGAGTAATATACTGCGAGTGATATGCATTTCAATGAAAATTCCTTATTCACAGGATCTGCAAACCGATACAAAATTGTATATGTGTGCATATGTAAATTTATAATTATGCGAATGTATTTGTAAATAATTAAAATTTTGGGTGTGTGATTAACAAGAGAGTCAATGGCGGAATACTGAGTACCCCATCGGTAATAACATAAGGTAAATTGGTAATAACAGTTCGAGGGGGCTGAAATGACTTCACTGTTGGCAGCCCCTGGGGGAAAGAGGAAAAACTATTATACTTAAGAAATGCTTCTCAAACAAGAGTTTAGATTATAAGAAATTGTATATTTAAAAAATACACTCCAATGAGTGAGACATCTAAACATTTTCAAGAATAACGATGTCTACAGCCACAATAATACTAAGTTGGTAGTCGCTTTTCAACCATTGTTAAAAAATTACCTGTAAAAAAGATGCATTCAAACAGCATACCTGCATTAGCGTTAATTGAGATTGTTCTTTCGGTGCTTCCAACAGGTAAATTATGAGCTACAATGAAGTCTGTTTGTCCTCCAAGGAACGCAGTTAATAAAGGTTCAATCATGGAATTTTCTGTGCATTGATTATCTACTTCTAAAAATACAAATGATAATAAAATATATGTTTTGTATTTAATTACAAAATTGAATTAAAACAATGAGTGATGAAAGTGTAATCTAAAAATTTCAAGTTCTCAATTAGCATGATGACATGATTGACTGATTTTATCTTTAAACACAAGAATGAAGGGGGCAAACAAAAGAAAAACTCTAAAGTCACGTAAATGTGTCATGTTTGAAAGGTGGCAATCTACATAAGAATTCCAGGACTAAAAAGTAATCGTGACCATTAACAACAATTAATATTAAAAGAATGGTGAATAGAAAAAAAATGCTCTTTTAGTACTGAACACAATTCTGGTAGAGTCGGAAACACTACACTCACTCAAAAAACTGAGCAAAGAAGTTGAAAAATTTAAAACAACACTCAAAAAAGTTCAAAAGAACCAAAGAAATTAGTTCAAAAATAAATATAAAAATGATTTGTTCAAACCTTCATCACTTTGCCTTCGCCCTTCAAATTCTGATACAAAATCTAAATTCAAAAAGGGACGTTCCGCTCTCCATTCTGTAAGTTCAATTCCATACTCCCCAGAGAATTTTTTTTTCTTCTTGGCCTCTTCCATTGCTTTTTCCAACCTCGTACATAGCTAGAAATCATCACAACAACAAAAAGAAGTAAACTTACACCTTATGCTAAGGTTGATGGTATTGTAACAAACATTAAGTAATTTAAAACTTCTAATTTAAGTTAATTGATCTTTTTTTTTCTTTTTTTTTTTTTTTTTTTTAAATAACGTCCCCTGGAAAAATCAGTTCTAAAGAAAAGAAAATTAGTTATTAAGAATTAGAAATCTAATATAATACTGGCTGACTTTCCTGATGGCCATGGCCAAAATATTATTCTAATGAGGGATTGCGGTGGATGAATGGTAATGGCATCGACACGTATTTGCCATAATAGTGGTCCTGAATTCAAATACAGACACAGACCATGGCTTTTTAATTGGGAATAGTATGACAAAAGTATTGGAAAGTGGTTTGACCTACCCCCCAATCCATGATATCCAACGGGTAATTGGGCAGTAAACCCTTCCGTCTGAAAGGAATTTCTTTACTTTTGAGACCTTGCGGCCAAGCGGTTAAAGTGTCCAATTCATATGTGCTATGATAGCGTTTCCGTAAGTAGTCAAAGAAAGTGCAGTAAGGAGCATACATCCACATCAACTGGAAGCACTTTGCATCGCAGTTACCACCGGATATGAAATAAGAGAGGAATTCTTGGGGCGATTTGGGAAAATAATACATGGATCAGGTTGTAAAGGAGACAGTACTTTAACGAGTCCAGGATAAGGATTGAAGGATTATGATTGTTCTCCAGGTCTGTCATGTAGATTCCTCCTTTTTAGAAAAGTAAGTGGGACATCAAGACAAGTTCAGCAGTAAAAAACATGTTTAAATACAGGCATGCAAAATAAATACCTGGGGGATTTCTGCTGATGTTATACCTGACATACTCGAAAAAGATTTTTTTTATTCGTATTCAGCCTGAAAACATCAATATTTTTTTATAAATAATAACGTAAACCATGCAATTTCACATGCTCCATGTTCAGTTAGGCTAAAGAACAATTTATTAGTGTCAATAGTACACAAATTATTTAAAATTATAGGATCATTTAGAAATAAAGAATCATGATTGTTAATGAGATGAAACAATAATTGAAACTGTACCAATTGTAATAATTATCTTTGACTTTTAAGATTTTGTCTTTAATGTATTAAATTAAACTGAACAGTGAATTTAAATTGAACAGTTGAATGTCAATTGTGCTTAAGGCTGACACTAGGCTATAAAACATTCGGCAATTAAACTATTTTCATTGTTCCATCCACAAATTTTGCACAATTTAAAATTAAAAAGAAAGTTTCAAGTTCATCACGCAAAATCATTTAAAATACCAAAGTTAATTAGAAAATTACACATAATACACTCAGAGATTTAAAAAAATGGACACTTGTATTTTGTTGTTTATTTCAAACTAACTGTTTATTGTAAATGTAAACCAAATTAAATGAGAAAAGAAATTCATGAGTTTTAATAAAAATTATTTAAGTATGATGCTTTAAAAGAAAATTCACCAAAACACTGAAAAATCATTTAGTGATACATCAAATTTAACTAACAATTTATTACCTGATTTTGCTCTTAATAATGCTTATTACCTCATCTGGGCCATAAGTCTCCTATGCATCGAGTATAATACAGGACTGAATTTTGTCTTATGAAATAGAATACCATACTTCAACAAAAGCGGTCTGAAGCTATTCAACGCTCGTTCGAGATGGCGAACGATGTCTAACCCATCTCTTTATCATGTCCCACAACTGTCCTACAGGATTCTTGTCAGAAGAACGTACTGGCCAATGCATTGCACTAATCCCTACAACCTCCAAGTAATGGATGATGATTCGACCTTCATGCATTAATACGATGTTGTCCCAAGTAAATGGAGCTAATGGGACATAGATTACATAAAACTTCTTCAATGTACTTTAGCGCAGTCGAAGATTCATTCTGCATGATAATCAGTTTGGTACACACATAGACATTGATTCCACTCCATACCATAATCAACTACCTTTAAAAAGGATGGCACAAGAAGTGAAGCATTCTCCACGTCTTCTCCCCAGTCATATGATTGCCACAAACCAAACCGGAGCTCATCTCAATACTCATCTTTCTACTCTATGCCTTTCCAATAGTAGAGAACCCGATGCGGGATGTCTAGAGATTTAGACTATTCCCACGAAGCCTAATGACTGTCTTAGAGCTCACCCTTTACATTACGAACCATCTGGAGTTGACTACATATCAATGAAGTCTTTAAAAGATGGTTCCGTAGTGTGGTAAAAACAATAAAATAATTGTCCCTAGCTGACTTACATTCCTGTCAACCACTTCTTTTTCTTACTTTCAAGACTTGTGGCGCTAACCCACTGTATTCCATCATGCATCATAGAGTTTGACACACCCAGGACATGGGCTACTTAATGGACAAATATGACCGTCGTAGCTCAGAGCATCAGCCTGGGCGAGAGGAAAATTAATTAATAATTAAGTGTGGTGTTTAGTGACCATTAGTTAATAATTATTTGGAGATCGTGAGATGTGGTCTGGTGTGACGTAGAATTAGAAAAACATTTTCTTTATCATGCGACGTTTTGATCTTTATCAACATCATATTCAGGGCCTGGGATTTATAAACATTGTTTAGATTTTACAAATACATGTAGGATGTGATAAAAGTGAATTTATACAATGCTCAAAATTTTAGACACATCTACACAGAAAACAAACACTTCGAGTGAGTACAAATACTTTGATTGAGTCTAAAATTTCTAGCATTATATAAATTTGTATTTGTAAAATTTAAACAATGTTTATAAATCCCAGGCCCTGAAGATTATCTCAATAAATATCGAAACATTGGTATGATAAAGAAAATGTTTTTCTAAAATCTACGTCACACCAGACAGCATCTCACGATCTCCGAATAGTCATTAATTTTTTACTCAAATTTGTTTTTTCAACAACGAAAACCAATTAATTCACTCGACAACTTGGCTCTGGAAAGGATGAAATTGAACTGATTGACTTTATTTTTAATCTAAAGAGTGTAAAAAGGATTAATAACACTCTAAGGTAAACAAATTATTGTTGCTGTGTTTACGTTTTAAATCAACTATTAATATTTATAGATCTAGGTATTAGGGAAAATAAATAATAAATACAAATGTCGTTTTTTTTTTACTTAGAGTGTATTATTTTTGCTAATAATGACAACTTACCCTGTGAAGACTAGGTGGATAAATAGAAATACCCTGTTTTGCCCCTTTTCTGAACATTAGTTTAAAACTTTATTACAGCTTGCATTGGTTTTGGGTAATAAGATAGAAAACAAAATTTTAAATTGTCAACCTAAACGAATGATAAGGGTTGGTGTGTCCCGCCTAAACATCGAATCGTTTTATCAAACAAAATTTCCTATGACGTCACGACACATTTAATTGGTTAAATAAAGCTTGGATGAATGATAAATTAGAATAAAAATTATAATCAACGGACAAATGTACACGTGATGGTCTATTTAAATTCAGATTTTAAATGTTTAGCAGATAGCATTGGATTATAGAATGCAAAGGGCAACTGTATAACAATCAACATTAACAATCCAACATCATCATATCTTTTAGCAGTCTTAAATCTACCCAATCTTTCCAAAAAGATAGTTCCTACTCACAGTAAGTTGTTGTCAACGATCCGAACCCCGAGCCTACTGTTCATAATCAAATTGAAGGAGCTTTACAACCTTATGAGCTGTAAGCTCGGGGTCCGGATCATTGAAAATGACTTACTGCGAGTAGGAACTATCTTTTTGGAAAGATTGAACAACAGACTCACTCCACCATTTATTTTTTCTATTAAATCTACCCTATCCTTCCCTCACTCCGTATTTAAATACGAAGATCTTGGTATTCACTTCGACCAATCTTTCTTCTTTAATCTAGACAATACAGCGAACAAATTATTATTATTCATGTCGCTACTCTTAAGATTTTAATCCCTCCACTTCCACCCTCGTCTATACTTCCCTTGTCCATTGGATTACTGCTCCTTAATCTGGTCCCAAACTATAAACCTATATTAAATTATTAGAACAAATTCCTTATCCTGTTATGATGTTCCCATTGACATCTTGGAGCAGCAACTAAGTTTAATTTCGCCTCAATCTTGACATACTACACTTGAGGCTCAATTCTTGTAAAAACTTCTTGACAACAAGATTCACTCCCCTGAGTTTTTTTCAAATAATAAATTTCAACATCCCCATTAGCCAAACCCAATCCTGCTTACTCTTTTACGCTCCTTCAACTACCACAACTACCTGTCCGTTCTTGTATCAATAGACTGACTTGGAAACAAAATGAATAATAATATCTACTTCTTTAACAACTGTCTTGTTCAGTTCAGAAATTATTTAAAACCTATCCTCTAGTCACTCACTACCTTTCCTTACATTCCAGTCATTATATATCATACAGGGTGTTCTGTTACTCGTGTTACAAACTTTGCCAGTAGATTTTACATTCAAAATGGAACCAAAAAGTCCTAATTAACTATGGTTCGAATCTCAGCAGTTTCGAAGTTATTCCACTTTTTCTGATTTTTTTAGATTTCCCGACCTGGCTTCAAATAAACAATGATCACTCTAACATTAAAGAAGTTTGGAAAACTTTGTTGATAACATTGAAAACTACGTTAAATTTCCAATAAGATGTGATAAATACTAAATTTGTAAACATTGGTGAAATAAGCGTTTAGTAGCCAGAACTTTGAAAAATATATTTTTTTTTCAAAGTTGAAAAACTTACTATGGTGATTCTGAACTATTTCCAAACCAAGAGACCAGCAAATTTCAGAAAATGTACTCCATTTAATATTCTTTTTAGTGGTGTAATTTCTTTTTGAATTACTTTTTTTCAAAGATGAAGAAATTGATGGAGGAACAGAAAAACCCGCGGCTAACGGATTGATAAGGTGGAAAAAAAACCTTAAAAGTAATTTTGAATGGTTTTTAAACTTTTTAAAATTTGGGTTCGAAACTGAAATAGTGGAAGTGTTTACTTATTTACCAACACGACTGCAACTTTCATTAAAGGATTATTGTATTATTATTCTCCGGAATAAAAGTTTTGATTCAAAACGTTTTTAGTTATGTATGTGATATCTTGTTAAAACTATGGCTACTTTATCTAGTGAAGAATACGCTGATATTCCTTATGTATGGGTTTTGCATGTTTAATGCGAAGGCAGCGTGTCGAAAATACATTGCGGAGGGTGAAAAGCATTTCGAATCAAAATTCCCATGCTGTGGGAACTCCCCGACTTTTAATTTTCCTTCCTGCCCCTACTCCGGTAGAGAAACTTATATAAAAAGGGATGATTTGGAAATCAAAAGTCAGTCTAGTTCAAGGGCTAGAATAGCCTAGTTCAGGGGCTCAAACCACTCAGTCTAGTTCAGAGGCTTGAAAAGACTAGAGAAGGGCTCAAACCAGTCAGCCAGCACCAAGGGTAGACAGCAGACTCTTTCTGGGACTCAGCCAGCAAGAGCCAAGAAGGTCCAGCCATTGCGACAAGTCAAATAGAGTCAACTGTCGAGGACCAAGGAGGCTGCAGGAAGAAGATCCTGGAGGCAAAGGGATGATTTGGAAGCTCGTACTGGTGAGCATCATTTGGAGTAAGGCCTTTTGCAAATAAGCTCATCCCAGATTTGGAGTTGTGGCTGCTGTCTTGGTAGATTAATTAAGATTTTGTATGATTGGATTCATTTACAAATGGAAACCTGTTAAAATAAACGTTGAACGTTCTCTCTGATTTCTTAAATTCTTAAACCTCACGTTTCCCTACCTTATTCTTACAAGCTTGGGGTTCATCTTCCATCCCTTATAAGCAGCAAAGCGCTTACGCCTACTCTTTTATTGCTTAGAAGAAAGCAAGCAAATAGAAATATTCAGTCGTAGCGTGGTGGTCGCCTTGCTTGCTACAGATCGATTTCCGCTTTTTCATTATTTTTACTGTTTTATACATTGTAAATTGTATTTCTACAATGTAAGTAATAAGTAAGGAGCACCAACAGCCAGGGTTACTCGCAGCATTAGCCTTGAACCCACCTTCCCAACATAGCAGCCTTGGGTATTGGCCAACTGTTGCATTCGGCTACCTGCTGCACTAGTCCTTTTAACCAATGCAGTCAACTGACTCACGGCCCTAGACTTCAGCAAACGGTACTCTCTGTTATGGACCACTACCAAACAGCACAGACACATGGTCCTGGCCTCGATTCATTGTTTCAACACTACAAAACAACACCAGCCCTTGTCAGGGCCACCAAAAACTCCGTCACTAAACGCATCCTCTTTTTCTTTCCTCTTGAGAATTCTAATTATTTTTGTGGTCCCTTGGTGATTTTTATCAGATACATTTAATCAACATAAACATTTTTGACTATATGGTAATCCAGTCTAAATGAGCAGCAAATTTAAAGTTGACCAAACTTTGTTTATAGTTGGCAAGAACTGAAATTTTAGGGCCACGTATCATTAGTTCATAATGAATTTCATTTCATAAATGTATCATTATGAACATAAATCTATCACATTAATTTGCTAAGTGGTCATAATTGACCACATTAATTCTTCCAATTAATTATTCTTTTTATCTAAGGTTTTTGGTTGAGATTAAAAATTAAAATATAAATCTATAACCTATAATTTTATACATAAATAATGTACATATGTATGCTTGTTTACATGTTTATTTCATCATATGCATTTATTAACTAACAATCTTCATCGTCCGATGATATGATGATGGTCTCAATTTCATCCGAATGAAAAACGTTGAAACCAGAATTTGAATTTGATCCCTGTAACAGATATAAGGTTTAAATTAATTTTTAAACATATTTGTAAAAGTAACAAAATAACAATCCAATGTTTTATTATCTAATGAAGAATAAAATTAGTAAGATTTCAATAATTTTAAAGAAATGAGATGGTTAGTTTTAAGGAAATAGATACAGGTGCAAGGTTAAATGAAGCAGTTGTTTTTCTAAGAAAAAATGCAATTGATGACATCTGAACTGTTCAATGTCTTTTTTGTTCTCTCTTTGTTTATGTCTTTATTTCATAATATTTAAAACCGTCTATCAGCCTTCAATATTTTAATTTCAATTAAAAAATGATCAGGGATACGGGCTAATTGGAATAAAAACATTCAGCTCCTTCATTTAGCATACAGAATATTGAACCTTCATCCGAACTTTGAAACANAAATATTTCTTTTTATGAGAGTTTGCAACAGTAGAGGTCATATGAACCCTCGAGGGGCCGGTGTTTGAGGAAAAAAGCCCATTTGTAAGTATGTCAAGTGTTTGAATGCAGGACCGCTAAACCCAGGACTTTTAGCTTACATTGATGAGTGCCGTTGTCAATGCCTAAACCGTTGTGGCCACCAACACCCCTAGAATATCTCTTATTTTTTTTTATTATTTGGTTTATAGAATAAACCAGTTGATCTTGTTCCCCATTGTGAATAAATATTCAAAACCAAAGGTTTCACACTTATGATTTGTTTAATCTTAGTTTTAAAGTTTTCACAAAGGAACTAAAGGTTTTCTTTTTAATTGGCCTTTTCCCTATCGTGTTTTAATATAAAATTTAAAATAAATACTTTATACAGTTAAAAAAACAGTTACAGTTAAACAATATAAAGAATGACATTCTGTTTACACAAGCATTCATAAAGAATGTTTTTTCCCTGATAAACTTAAATTTCCCATTACATGCTTTAAGATTGTATCAAACATGATTTAGCAAACAAGCTCACACTAAGTAGTTATAAAACATGCCTAGAAATACCAAGTACCAAACCAAAGCTGAATATTGATTTCAAGTCACCAATAAAGAACAACAACCAATGATATAAAATATTAATACCAATCAGAATTATGTTAATAATGCTTATTATGTTAACCCAGTACAAGAACCACAATCCTGAATTCCTTGATATTTTTAATTAACTACACAAGAAAAATTGTGATAAAAATTATTGTTATTAAGCAGAAAATATCAAACTGCCACGATATTTGCCAAAAACAAAAATGACCTCAAAATATAATCCAAGGCATCTGAGGCAGGTAAATAAAAATCCTTAAATTTTTTGGGCCTTTTAGTAATTCCTTAGACAACCTGTACTAGAAAAAAAAAGATTAATTAAAATTAAAAAAAAACTGAACCAATGTAAAACCACATTGTAAGTTCTAAAAAGAAAGCCATGTTCATAATATACACAGATACTACACATAAGTGGACACCCCGACTCTAGGGATATAGGAAAATTATTAGGTGGAAGTTTATTTTTAATAGATACTAATTTTCTCATGGATTAGTATAACTGCGACCTTTTTTCTGAAAGATTTTTCCACACTGATCTTAATCGCGTTCACAATCCAAAACACGACTGAGAACGTCATAAGCATTTGAGAGGGTTGTGCAGGGTGTGAGAATTCCCAAAACATTGTATGTAAGGAAAAATCTGAGCCGTCATGGTTCATTAAATTCTGAATTTACTTTTTGCTGTACCAGTCCATTTATTAAAAATACCTTTCTTAATAAAGTATAGGGAAAATAAAATTGTCCTGTTATTGGAAGGTTCCGTTCTGTGAAATCCGACTGTAATGATATATTTACATAAAAGCTAGTCATAAAAAATGACAAAACTTCCAATTTAATGAAATAAAAATAATATAACTGGAGGGAAGGGGGGAAAAAATAGGTTGAAATCTGTGGCACCAAGTTACAGCAAGCAATCGCAAGGAACTGAACAGTAGTTATGCTACACTTGTAAGACATTACATCAAATAAGGATTATAGCAGTCTACACCATGAATCTACTTGATATTGTTTCTAAAACAAGTATAAGCTGTATCTTGTTGGGGAAAAAAGTGCAATATCAAGTGGGCCTGCATCCAACATACTTACAAAAAAAGTTTTTTTTTTTAAACACCAACACCCTGAGGGTAGATATGACCTCTGATGTTCCAAACCCTTGTTTAAAAAAACAAGTTCTGTAGTATGAATCACAAGTATAAATTATGAATGAATTTATGTGTTTTAATAGCTGCTAATAATTTATTCTCTAACCAAATTATTTTACACATGGTAATATTATATTATTCAGCCCTCCCCATTGTATAATTTAATAAGATAACTACCATGTTAAATCTTTGGTGCAGAAACAGGTACTTTTGTCGCTCGAAATGTGCGCGGAAGTCCTCATCATCATCATCATCATCCCTAGAGAAAATAATCAGTTAGTACAAATATTTATTAAGTGAACAAGAATACTTATAATTTATATAATTCTACAACTAATGCAATTTTGTACACCTTTTTTTTTATGAAAGTATTTGTAAGATTTTAATTAATATACAGTGAAACTCCTCTACAATGAACATGCAAAAAACAAATGTTTTTGTCCATTATTGAGGGGTGCCCCCTAAGCTCAGAAGGGGTTTAATGTTTTTTTTTTGTTTTTTTGTTAACACGATAAATGTTATACATAATAAATAATATGTTATATATTTCATTGAATCTTATACTCTTTTATATAAACCAATAAAAACATATACATTTACATTTTAAACAAATAAATTAAAAAGTAAATCTTAGCCCAATTCATGTTAACAACAGAGGAGCTGTTTGTTTTTTGTTTTTTAGGATTTTTGGGTCCTCCATGAAAGAGAGAAGCTTTAAAAAAGGCAAAAAAATGGAAAGGAAAGTACCGCAGAATATCCTAACAGCTATCCATGAAGTTTAAACAAAACTGTTTTTATTATTTCTCAGTAAAATATTACATGACATACCTAGTAGCCTGCCTTCTAGAAACGTTTTTGACAAGAGCCTATTTTAACAAAAAGGGGATTAAAAATGTGTAGAAATCATCTTTTTTGCCGAGGCCAAAATTATCCATCAAGAGAGGTGATTGCTATAGAGGGATTTCACTGTACTATATAAACACAAACTTAAGAAATTGTATCTAACTACAACTACAAACTGCTAATACTGATAATTATTAAAGTAATGGTTACAGAATTGGAAGCATTTAAAAATAATAATTATTATTATTAAAGTTATAAACTCACGTTCTGTCAGACAAAAAATCTCTCCGGAGCTTTAGTTTGTAATTTTGTCCATTCCCTTCCTTTGTAAATAAATAAATGTTAAGAATAAAGTAATAAAAATTAAAAAAATATATCTTATCAAACTTAAGATTAGCAAATGAGGCTGCGAGGTTGACACATGGACATTTTTTGGGTCGAAACCCATTTATGTGTCCGGCATAGTTTACGCCAGTGCAAACATTTTTATTTAACATTTCAGGAAGTGTTCTGTAATTTGGTATAAGCAGTTTTTTCAAACCCAAGAGGAATGGATTCGAGCGAGAAAGAGATGTCACTTTTTTGGTCAGTTGCTTTCAAACAGCAAGTTTTCACAAATGTACCATCTTCTGCTCTAAGATTTTGAAAGAATATATATAGAAAAAGGCAAACTAATTTTGATGAAGTGCAGAGAAGCCTCAGTGAAAATGGTGCATTCGTATGTATTGGCGGCTTGAGAGCAACTGACAAAGTGAGAGTAGAAAGTTCGTGCATACTGATGACGAGAACAATGCTAAAAAGTGATGTCTCTTTGTCCCTCCAGTCCGTTCTTCTTGTATTTACAAACTCCCTGCTTATACCGAATTTGCTTAAAGCATGCTTCCAAAGAAAAGGAAGAAAAAAGACCTTAAATTATCTAATGTTATATTATAGATAAAACCAATACCCAGGGTGGGTGATCTCGAGGCCTGCTGGTAATTTATAGTAAATATTACCGGTGGACTGCAAGAGGTGAAAGCTCAACTCTGACATGTATGTATATACATCCATGAGCAGAAATGAGCTTATAAAAATTTAGGTCAAATTTTGTTTAACTACAAGAGTAATAATTAATGACAATGTCCTCATAACAAAGAACTTAAGGTTTGCCTTAAAAATAAGACAAAACTTCAGGATCAAATAAGCCTCATAATTTTATCTACAGTATTGAATAAAAACATCTATCATACTTACTACAGAATCAATAGAATCCTCTTCAGACGTATGCGAACTGCTACTTAAGCTTACTTTAGTCTGCAATTTACATAAATAAAAATCCCTTTTAAAATTTAATAAAAATTTAAATAAAAATCATTATTTAATAATACATAATTTATAAAGTATATAACAGGGTTATAATTCATGTTTTAAAAAATCCATTCAAATTTGTAGTATAGCTGGGTCATTTTAGATCTTTTTGTTCGGCTTGCATCTTCACTAAAACACTACTGAAAGAATGATAAAAGTCGAAATGCACCTGGACAGAGCAAAACGGTAAGGATAGGCAGACCAGAATGCCCAGAGACTGGACCAAAACGTGTCAAAATTTTATCACAACCATTGACCGTTCCTCTTACAACAAAATGCTATTAAAAAAAACTTACATCCTGTGACTCTGTTGATACTGAGATTACTTCTTCGCTTTCTTCATCACTTTCTTCATCGCTTTCTTCCCCATCATCAGATCCCTGAAAATAAAACTGTTATGCCAATATCTTAAATAGTTCATTACCTAAAACTGGACGTGTCTGGTTTAGAAAGAAGTCACATTATATCTATCTTTAAAAATTAATTTCTAATAGTATGACTAAATAATTTAATTATACATTATGCAGTATTGCAGCAAAAATGAAATGTTGGTGTATTTTTTATATTTCTTTCATTTCAAAATGTATTATGTAACATTATGATACATATTTATAAATTTCTCTCCCAACTTTAAATAATCATTAGCAAGCTCCCGAGGCAATCTCCGCTTTATTTATTTAATGGGATTATTGAGATGGATTATGTTGGACATGGATTGGGCTAATAGGTTGGGGCGAGTAAAGAGATTTTGGTAGGGAATAATTGATTTACAAAGGATATTTTGAGGTCATTACGGAGACAGTGGGGAGTGCTATCATTCTGAGGACTTTGAATTGGAATGATTAAATTCATTGGATATTGGTAGGTGTATGATACTATAAAAATCCCTTTTGTGAGTACATTTGAAAACAAAAGTTAAGCAAAATATTTCTTACCGAAAATGTTTTGAGTGTTAAAGAAATATTACTACTACTGACTAACTACTACACTAACATTACCCAATTATAACTTAAATATGTCGAATCAAGTGTTTTAAAAACATTTTGTTAACCCAATGCAAAAAGGAATTTTATTGTGTTCATTCAACAAAATAGGTAGCTTTTTTTCTGCCATAATTAACCATAATAAAAATTTAATTACTTAAACTTCAAAAGTTACTTGTTTACTAAACTTGAAATTTTGGTCAAATGGTTAGCATGCTAGGAGTTCTGGGTTTGAATCTGTCACATCCCGTTGGAATTTTACTTATTAATAACTTGTCTAGCTTTTTTTCCGTCAAATTAACACTTTTCCTCTCCAATATGAAAATTAATTTCAATTAAAATACAGATTATATAAATTTAAATATAAAAATAAAGAATTATTCTTTTAATCTGATTTTTAATCTAAAATACTTGGGCTTTATATAAATGTGACAATTAGTTTAAATTTTAAAACTATGTAAAATTAAACATATAATGCAGGATTATTCTTTTAATCTGAATTGTTTTAACATAAAATAATTTGGCTTTTATATAAATTTCAAGAAAATTAATTTAAAATGAAATTTAAAAATACATAAAATTAAGTATAAAAATAAGGAAAATCTTTTGCAAATATAATTAATAAATTCAATTTAGCCCATTTAATAAAACACGTAAGAACATTCATAACATAATTTTGAAATTAATTTCAAATTAATTTTCATTCATGTTATTCATTTCTGTTATGGTCATTTTATAAGAGCCCATTATTAAATTTATCTATATAAAGGATTATTCTTTTAATCTGAATTTTTTAACATAAAAAAATTGGACACTTATATAAATGATTATACGAAAATTCATTTAAAGTTAAATTTGTAAATTATGTAAAATTAAATATAAAAAGAAAGGATTCTTCTTTTAAACTAACTGAATTTTTTAAATATAAAATAATTGGGCTCTTGTATAAATGACTATAAGAAAATTAATTACAATTAGAATTTAAAATCATGTGAAATTGAATATATAAAAATAATGGATTCTTCTTTCTTCTTCTACCCAATTATTTTGTATTTAATATTTTCAAATGCAGGAATTATACTCTTTACCTGCTCCAATTTCATACTTTGTCCTACGTTTTTTCTAAACGTTTTAAATGAAAGAACGAATGAATGAAAAATTCTAAATTTATAAAGAAAAAGCATTAATTTGTCAGAAAAAAATTTATAGATAATGTAGGCTGTTTTTGCAAATGTAATCCACAACTTTGTTGACAGAATGGAACAACAAATAACAAATACTGTGAATCATTGAGAAAGAAGAGAAAATTTTACGAGACAATAAAACAGGAACTTCTTCGTCAGAATATCTAGATTATGGTTTAACTACAAACTCCTCCCGGTGCACCTGCAATGAATTGGGATCAAGAAATCATCAGACACTCCAATTTCACAATTTTGGAGTGCCTCGCCTAAGGCACAGTGGTCTAGAAAAGTTCCCGAACCCCACAAATCTGCAGTGAATACTCGCACCAACGAATAACGAAATTCCGCAGACTATTTATAACTTTATTACAGTCAATCAGATGGCAGTATGAATAAAATAATTAGAGAATGGATGAATATGTTTATGTTTAAAGAAATTCTACATCTAACATGCGTGTTGTTTCACTCATATCTGTTTACTAATTATATACTATTTATTAGTATTGAATAAAAACTTACTGAACTGTTATCTTCGTTTTTTGATAATTCATGATGCAGTGATTTCGAATCTGAACCACATGGGCTGCATGAGTCATCTGCAAAAATGCGATATAGCTTTTCTTTTTACACCATTTGATATGCTGTGTCTGAGTCTGAATTAATATATGGGCTGTGTAAGATATCTGAACCAAAGACAAATAACTTTGCTGTGTCTCTGAGTCCTAATCATGTGTGCTGTGTGAGGCTTGTGAAGTAAAGTGAAATAGTTTATCTTTTGTCTCACCTTGATCTTGCAGGTTCTCTGAATCCGAACCACATGGGCTGAATGAGAAATTTGATGTAAACTTAAATAGACTTGTCTTTTTATCATTTTGATCACACTGGGTCTCTGGATCAGATTCCCACGGGCTGTACGAAAGTTTGCCTGCAAAGTGAAAAAGATTTACTTTTTCTACACTATGAATTTGCTGGGTCAGTAAATCTGAATCGCATGGACTGTTTGAGATATCTGAATTAATGCGAAATATGTTTTGATCTTTCACACCTTGATCATGCTGTTCCTCCGGCTCTGGATCACGTGGGCTGTATGAGACATCTGAATTAATGCCAAGTAGCTTTTGTTTTTTGACACATAGATTATTTGGCATATCGGAGTCAGAATCACACGGGCTGTATGGCAGTTTTGAAGTGAAATTAAATATATTTTCTTTTTTTACACTTCGTTCATGTTGTGTTTCCGAATCTGAAAATTTTTCTTCTTTCACACTTTGATGGTGCTGTGTCTCAGAGTCACCTACGCTATTTGAAACGTCTGAATTAATGTGAAGTAGCTTTTGTTTTTTCACACAGTGATTATTTGGCATATCTGAATCAGAATCACATGGGCTGTATGCCAGTTTTGAAGTGAAATTAAATATACTTTCTTTTTTAACACTTTGACCATGTGTTTCCGAATCTGAAATATTTTCTTCTTTCACACTTTGATGGTGCTGTGTCTCCGAATCAGAGTCAAATGGGCTATTTGAAACGTCTGAATTAATGTGAAGTAGCTTTTGTTTTTTCACACGGTGATTATTTGGCGAAACTGAATCGGAATCACTTGGGCTGTACGACAGTTGCTTTTCTTCTTCTACACTTTGATGGTGTTGTGTCTCTGTTTCCGAATCGTGTGGGCTAGTTGAGACATCTGAATTCTTGTGAAATACCTTTTGTTTTTTCATACATTGATTATTTGGTATTTTCAAGTTGGAATAACATGGAAATTTTGATATAATCTGAAATAACTTTATGTTAATAATACTTATACAATAAATACATAAATATGGGCAATAGATAAATATGAGTGACTATGACTAGATGATTGACCAATCGAGTTAATTATCAGCCAGCGTCATGGGTTCAATTCCCAACATTGACATTGAAATTTCTTTCCTTTCTGATGCCTATCTACAGCACCTATAGTTGGATGTTAAGCCTATGTTTTAGACTCATGAACACAAGTAAAATTTCAATTGGAATATGGATCAACAATTTACCATCTTCCATGATTGATGTGTTATAAAATAATTGACAACATTCCACTAGATTGGAGCTCAGTTATATAAAAACAGAACATTCGCTGTGGAAACACAAGCAGCAACTAAAAACTTACTTTACCTAACAATTACAAAAATTAACAACAAACTCTAATTCAAGGTCATCAATACCACTGACCAATTAAAAAATACAAATAATAAAACACACAC
Source organism: Cimex lectularius (assembly GCF_000648675.2). NCBI lineage: Eukaryota > Metazoa > Arthropoda > Insecta > Hemiptera > Cimicidae > Cimex > Cimex lectularius. The sequence continues at coordinate 1,262 of NW_019392822.1, read as the reverse complement.
CATACAATCACCAAATAAACAAAGGAAAAACTATACCACAGAAACAAGCATTCAAAGGCCAAAATAACATAAATTTGGGCAAACATTGCACTGAAGACTATGTGAAATTAATGGAATCTTTTCTAAAATGTAAGAAAACTGAGTCTTATAGTTTTCCTAATGTTGCTAATGGGGAAAATTGATATGATAGAAAAATTTCGTACATAGTAAGGAGGAATATGAATAGACAACACAAAAAATACACCAAACTGCCACTGAAAATGGTAAAAAGTGTCTGACAGACAAATAACAGGATGATCAGAGATTATTAAGTTACAGGTGAGGTGCATTGCTTCATAGACCACCACAAAATATGGCTGAACTTCCCACTCGGAAATGGGATTTTGACTGCTTATTAGAAGGTCCTGCGTATAGATAAATTATTAGGTGCATTAAGTGAAAGAAAATGAATTTAATATGAACAAATGTACATATGAACACCGAACACTGTTTCTCTTTCTCATGGATTTTTATGACTTGGACCTTTTCTCTGATAGACCTTTTTAAACGCAACTGAAAACTGACTGGGAGGCTGTGTTTGGCTATGCTTTAGAGCCATGCATTATGGTTTACATTTTTTAATAAATTTTTATTGGGAAGGATTCCCAATAATCCAAACATTTAAAGCAGTTTTCAATTTTGTATTATTAACGGGCTACCAAAAATTCATTAAAAATTTTTGTATTGAACTGGTTTTGAATCAATTTGTGTAGCTAACCAATTTTGTTGGACAAAGTTGAAAAACAAAGCAATATTCTGATTTCTTAGGTAGAAAAAAAGTGAAGTGAAAATAAATCTATAGAAGAAAAAAACGAAAAAAGAGAAAGGAAGAGAGAAAGAAACAGCCTAGATGGTGAACATTAGATTGAGTCGCTTTTAATCAAAACTGGTATGCTAATAAAAATGCTATGCTAGTTTCAATAGTACTTAACGCAAACTGTATACTAACCTGATCCATTGCCCCTGAAAAAAAAAAAATTAATTATTATTTCTCATGCGACAATAGAATCAAAAACACATTGACATTAGCATTTATTAATTGTGAAAATAAAATAATCGGTCTAAATATATTTTTATTAGTAGTGTGTACAACCATCATGGCCGGCTTATATTCACTGTTGGGTCTGTGAAGATGGTGAGAATGCCAAAGGAAAATTTGTTTGCATAATTTAGAAATTCTCACAATCACCCCTGAGATAAGGGACTTATGGTACGGGGAGAGG